>NC_081407.1:302084628-302385253 GCF_030272615.1 Cryptomeria japonica | reverse complement strand
TGCAATTCATGCACATAGAGGAACTCTTTTGTAATAACATTCTCCCTGCAAACAAGAGCAATGAGTATCCCCATGTGGGTTTAACATTAACTTTGGTGATAATGCACAAAGGTCCTTAAGGTGCATGAATAGGAGCACGAATGCAGGTAAAGGTAATGTTAGGTTTAGGTTGGTAAGGAAGAACATCTATTATATTGACCATTTCTGCAAGTTGTTCATCTCAAGATTTGGGATCGATATGATCTACTTCTAGGGAAGGCTTTACAAATTTTATGAATGAGATGAAAAATGATGGTAAAGATTTATAAATTTTGGTTAGGAGATATGAATTCATTCTTTATCATTGACACCAACCACCTGGATGACATTAGAGTCAATGAGGAATTGAATTTCAATATTTATACATATGCATCACTCAATGTTATGTCCAGGAGCATGATGATATTAACAAGAAGCTTTGGAATTAAAGGAAGGGGTTAAAGGCTTCAAGCTATCTATTGGATAGATAAGAGGAAGCTAGATTAGGTTACAAAATTAAGAAATTGCAACATGATGGAATGACGATAATTTTAAAGTTGGGAAATTGTCGAGCCCTCAATATAGGAGGAAAGGGGGTCACAACATAAGGCGTTGCGAGCATAACCTCCATTTGGATATCATTAGAAGAAGGATTGATTTATATGAAATTATTTTTTCTTTTTTTTCTTAAATGATTGGAAATTAGGAGCAAAAACTTCAGATTGCCAAATGAGAGCTAAAGAGGAAGAGGCCTCATACTGGCTAAATGATAATTGGTAATCAAAGAGAATTAATACACATTTGTGTAAATGAAGGATATTTCATCAAGTTTATCTTCTCATGGATGTGTGGCTACAGGTTCCTAATGAAAATTTGTTGCAAATCAATAGATAAGAGATTGGGAAAAAAGGGCTTGATAACACCCTATAAAGTAAGTCACTTTCTCCTTCATTCCATTCTTGCAATGAGCCAAATCAATCAAGGATACTTAATGTCCAATGTTAGCTTAAAAGTGTTTGAGAAACTAATTGACAAGTTGTGAGAAAGAATGAATTAAATTATTAGGTAGAGAGCAAAACCAATCCAAGATCATGTCTTTGAATGACCTAGGAAATTTTTTTACAAGAAGAGCATCCTTAAAGATGAAATCATTGCAAAGTAGGTAAAGGATGACACATGGCTATTAGGGCCTCATTTTCTTTTATAGTTCTAAAAATGAGGTGCCTTCATGTGGGTAGGTATGAAAGTTTTTAGGATGGTACATGACAATGGACTATGGGTGCAATATGAAATGTTGCGTTGAGACTGATTTTGGTTTAAATTGGCTAATTGTTGTTGTAAGGATGTGACATTTTGTAAAATTTGGTTTATGACAAGATCACTAGGTGAATTGATAGAATGTGATGAATTGCAACTAAATATAGGTTGATTGGTGTTGTGGAATGTGAAAGGTGGAGGTGATTGGCTAAAAAAGTGTTGTGAAACTAGTGGATGGGTGTTTTGAGAAGTAAATGGATGGGTAGGGGAAGGTAGGACAAAGTTATTGTTGTCATGAAGGATTGCACTCGTGAAACTAAGTGTAAAAACCTAGCAATCCTGTGAAACATGGGAATACTTTCAAGCCTGTGGGTTGCCTATGGTGAAAGTAGACCTCTAGATTATAGGTTGTGTTCCTATATGATGAATCTCCTGCAAATTATTTTTTGATGAGAAAAAGGATAGAAGGGTGTGGGAATTGAAACCTATCCTAGGAGGTGATGTGCCAAACATTCCATCTGAGATCTGCAACCTGTTTAACTCACAAAAACCTTCAACAAATAACCCCGAATATTTCACAACTCAACTGAACATGTGATGCATAAATATTTTCTAGAAAGAGGTGATTTTAACGCTTGCTTAAAGGAAAACAACAGGTTTTCACAACTACAAGCTATCAATTCCAACTAACACAATCTAAAACTTGCAACAAGCATGTATCTTCCTACACCAAATGCTGATTGAATGAGACAAATTAGAGGATATAAATCACAAAAAATCATCAGATCATTCATTCATCAAATAACACAAGAAGTATCAAAAAGGAATCTATTGCTACCTCATTGAAAAATAAGGAGCTAGTGATGTTACAATCTCAAAAAAGTGACCTACAATGCTATCCTTGAGTAGGAAGAGACCAAAATCAGTCTACAATCATCTCGAGGAAAGAAAAGAACTGCTAAAATAGAAGAAGAGAGGAGGCTTTATAGAAAAGTCTTGAGAAGAGAGAGCTAAATATAGCTGAGTTCTATTTTTAGCCTTTATTTCACATTAATCATCAAAATCTGCATGAAGTCTTCTCAAGGTCAAATTTCCCTAAAAACCATGCATAAAAGCATGCATAACTGCTCCAAAAATGACTATTGGTGTGCCAAAATAGCTCCTTAAAAAGAGGCATGCAAGTGGACCTCTTTGTTGATGTAGAACTGCTCTTGAATTGCTTCAAAATCCCTTGGTTTAGCCTCTGATAATTACATGATTTTAAAGATCAAGAAGCCTTAAGCTTCATTGCATGTTGCATGCATGATACAATCTTTTCATTGATTATTGTCTTCTTTTTTTCTTTTAAAAAAATAATAATAATTTAATAAAAAAATTTATTAAAAACAATTAATACAATTGTTTTAATAAAGCTATATTAAATTATTTACGTAAGTAATTTAATATAACTTTATCAAAACAATTAATATTAATTATTCTTAATAAATTTTTATTAAATTATTTTAATAAAAAGAAAAAGAATTTATATTTTCTTTTTCCTTACAAACCCCTTTCTTTATCTTTATGATTTCATGCATAAAATTATTGACTTACTTTGGCTAATAATAACATAAGGTGGATGTCATGACCCAAAAATTAGATTAATAATTTTACCTTAAATTAGACATTTACACACGATGACATTCTGATATTTTAATGATATTTGAAATATTTGATGACATTATGATGCTATTAATGATAATTAATATTATGATTGACATTTTAATGTAATATTAATTACGTGATGATATTAATTAAATGATTTTTATGATGATGCTAATGACATTTTTATCATGATGTTAATTATTTGATGATGATCTAACAAATTTGTTGAGTGCGAAGTGGATGCAAGATCAATCGTCGAAGGCAGACAAATAACCGAGGACAGTGACCTAGGGAATGTGGCTTGTGCATTCACACACACTCGTGTAATAATTAAACAAATTAATTAAATTAATTAATTTAAATAATAAAGTCGATTTGAGAAGTCAATAATAAATAACATTATGATATAATTTAAACATAAAATATTAAAATTTAATAAAAGATTATAAAAAAATGAATTTAAAATATTAATTTAATGACTTAATATTAAAATTTAAAATTAAACATGTGAGTTTTTTTTGAACTAACTGTTTAATTACTGTCAACTCTTTTTTCTTCCTGTCAAATCTCAATTTTCTCTTCCGGACTGGCTAATCAAACCAGTCGAGCTCTTGATTAACTCTCTTGACTGGCAAATCTATGTGAGTTCTTTCCACTTCCCAATCCCAATCAAATCTGAATTTTTCAGTTAAGGTCCAAAATTAGGGGATCGATTCTCCTAGCCAGAATGGCTATAAAACCAAATTCCTTGTCATTATCTCGTCGTCCAAGTTTTTATCTATCACATTGTGTTGAATCGAGAAGTTTTCCGCAGGTGAGGGTCTTTTGGTTGGAAAATTGGTTGAAGGCGTTAGAGTCTTACTTCTTCCACCACGCCACCCTCCCCTCACACACTCTTTGTTACTGAGTATAATAGAATCGATTTGTTTGGAAGAGTTGTAGACAGTAAATCACCTCCTCTCCTCACGTCTTGCAGGAGTATTCTTGGCTGGTATCGCCCCCTTCCCATTTCTCCTTGTTCCTAATTGCATTTTCTTTAAATCGGATTGTTATAATCAAGCCTGCGTTTTTTTTTTCAATTTATTTAATGTATCATGATTTGATTTGTGGATTTGTTGATTATGTAGCATAGTGGATCGATCTGCAAAAGTTTTGTGCTTAACCCATCTATTGTGTGAATTACTCCAAACCTTTGATCTCTACTCATCGACTGCAAGGTAAGGCAGGTCGTTTTATTTCATTAAGATATTAAATCACTCATCCATCATCTCAGGTTAAGCCAAAACCGATTCTAAATTGGCCAGATCAATATCCAGTTACTTGTGTTGCCTCCCTTCTTTCATTGTCAAATCTTCCAGATAAAGTTCTTTCTACTATTTGATGGCTAAATATGTCTTCCTCGATTTCATTCTGCAATTTTTCTCTTTCTCTGTGGACTAATCTAACAGAATGCATGGATCGATTTGGGGCATGAATGAATCTCTATTTGGGCTGGATTGATATCCATATGGACCCCCCCATATTTCACTTGGCCTGTAATGATCTTGGATGCCCATTGAAACGATTGAATGACCTCCTATGAATCGATTTGTCTTCCTTAGTGTTGCTAAGATCTCACTCTGACTCATGTAGCATCAGTTTTGATTTTCCTTGTTAATCCGTATGGCTGACAAATTTGTCGACCTGTGTGGCAGAGATTGAACCTTGGGAGTGATGTTTGATGACTTATTACAACTTCTCTCTCTTCACATTTTTTTTATTTCCTTGGTCTGCATTTAAATTTTTGGATCAATCTACACTATGCATTAATGATAGGCTTTTTTCTGGTATTCCTCACTGTTATATCTTCTTTTGATGGGCTAATCGCTTCCTCTTGTCATTAGTTTTTTGCAAAATAGTATCTATACTTTTTGTTATTCGCCTCTTCTCTTCTTCTGTGGGATGAATTGATCGCTCCTTTATATTGGGATTAAGAATTTGTTTCAAGTAACTTGTATATATATATATCTCCTCCAATCCAAGTGAAGTGGTAGGAGATTTGAATTTTTCATTCTCTTATTCTGTGATAAATTAACAGGGGTTGTTTGGTTTATGGTTACTTTGTTGACTTGGATGATACTTTTGCTAACCCTTTTGTCACCATTTTGGTATTTTTAGTCTTTAATTATCAATACGGCTAGTTTCCTGACTCCATCATTAAATCTGATTTGATTTCTAATAAATTCTTAGATATAACTACATATGACCATGGTTATTTATTTTAGACTATTGGTGTTAAATAATTTTCTATAACTGGGTATGATCAAGAAATCATATATATTAAATAATAAATTAATATTGAATGAATAGCCTTGATTTATTTGGTCAATAGGACTAGTTTTCTACTAAAAACTAATTAATCAAGTTATATGTATATTGTGGTTATAAATTTTTTACCTTATTATTTCAAGGAGTAGTTTTAGTCTAAGTCAAGCGATCATTAAATCAGATCTATGTATATAAGACGTGTTTCCAATTGAATGAAATAAATGGGTGTAATTGAGAGAGAAATAACAAACATGATACAATAGAACATTAATTGTAAATATATAAAAAAATATAAATACCCGAGAGGGGTAATTTTTATCTTTGTCTATGAGGGATGTAAAATGGATAGGGTGCTTGATTATGGGTCAAACAGGGAAGGGTGTTTACACCTACCCCAAAAGGGTTAAAACTTGGCCAATTTATTTATTTCTCCCTGCCATATCACATGTAGATAAGTTCATTTGGTTGGTTGTTAGATGCTACATGCACGCACAGGTCTATTCCCAAAAGTTGATGTTGGCTTGCTAGGACACTCCGTCGTGAGGGACGAGAGCTTGTCATGAGAACCGGGAAGTGCAAGCTTCAATTGGTTGGGCCGATAAAATGCCTGGGTTATTTGTTCGTCTTCCAGATCATAGATGGAGGTGAGTCTGATGGCGAGGAAGACACTACATCCAGAGACATAGAATTATGTATATCATTAGAAAATCTTATGTATTATTGTATGATGTATTAATGATTTCTTGTAATAGACTAATGTGGCCTCATAATCAAGCTATGAAAGATATATAAAAGGGGCTATGAGGCCTACTGTCAAAAATATGACAGGAAGTCGCCAAGAGAATGTAACTAACAGAAAATAAGGGAAACTACTAACCACTAACCACTAACGACTAACATGTGTCCTACTTGTGCATGGTTGTGGTATGCGTGTTTTCATGTTTAATTTTCCTTCATTTCATGAATGTTTGTTTAAGTTGTTCGCATAAATCATTGTGCATGAACCATCATGTAAGCATTTCTCATTTGAATGCATGATGCTTGGGTTAGATGCTCGTCATATTCTGAAATTTTTATATACTTGTGGTTATCTTTAATTCGCTAGCTAATTAGTTGGATTATTTATCCATTTGTCCCTTTTTCAAAACTTATGGATGTTACTTTCTTTGCATTGAATGTAGTATTTGCACTTATATTAATGGCGATTGATATTTAAATGCATGATAGTTAACTTAAATCTTGCATTTATGGAAATGAAAATTTACTTAGATTTAATTAGGAATCAATAATGTTAGCTTTTCTAAGGATAAGATTAGCGGGTCCTTACATTTTGGCATCAGATCTCTAGGTTCCGCACTAGGACCTCAAGTTCACCACTCTAGATTGTGATGCTTGATTGCTTGAAATGCCAACTAGGTAGTATATGAGTATAAAAAGAAAATGAAACAAAAGCCCATTAATAATTCAACAAGGGCATGAAAAGATAAAACAAGAAAACCCTAATCATTTGCTCATTTTTGCATTATATCTTCTTGGAGAAGATTTGTTATTGCCGCCATGCACTCATGATGTGCTTTTCTCGAACAGGGTCTTGAACTGGATCTTTTGCATGATTTTGGTCGAGTTATTGATGCAGGAGCATCCGGTGGAGTAAGGGTAATCCTGCATCACCCAAAAATATTTCTTTTTGTTTAGTTTTCTTTTTATGTTTTTGTAGTTTTGGATACCCTTTTGGACGAATAAGTGATTCCAACTCAGAATTGTCAAGCTGCTTTTTCTTGTCGACTGCCCAAAATAGGAAGTTTTTATTTGAAGGCGGATGGAACCTAAAATTTGTAGGAAGATTAAGGAAGGAAAAATAAGCACATTGGCGAAATAATCAGGTCAAAATCATTAACGGTTTGGAAGTTATTAAAGTTTTAGTTTCCTGAAAAATTGAAAAAAATTCTTTTGAGTTAGATTTGAGGAATTAAATGGTTTAAAACGGGCCTGAAAATGGAAGGAATTAGAAGAGCACATTCCTAGCATATTCTTTGCTCAGAGAGCATTCTGACGCTTCAAATGATTCATCAATCTGATTCTTGGATCAAAAGTTATGGCTGTCAGAAGTTGGACAATTTTTTAAAAGTTTCAATTTTTGAATCTGGCTGTATTTTCATAATTCCAATTTCATGTTTTGGCATTTGTCCGCCAATTAGTAATTTAAAAATTGTAATTTCAGCTCCAAAATAGAAGAAAGTCTATTTAAGACTCATATGTTGAAACTTGGGAGTCAGTTGTTGTAAGTGAGATTTTGGAGAGTTTTGGTTTCTGGGTTGGATAATTTGCATTGTAAAGGGTTTCTAGAAAACACCGTAAGTTGTTGTATTGTAGCCTATGAGGATTATTCATCTAGATTGTACTTGCATGATTTTTAGATAATAATAATAATAATAATAATAAAATCTTGTCATTAATTGCAATTTGTTGTGTTTTTTTTTTGTCTCTCTGGTTCTGCCCTCATCAAGTGGTATCAAATTCAGTTGTTCCTGAGTGTGTGGACATATCGCCGAATGTGAGGCAATTCATACTAGAACTTGTGATTGTGGGCTCATGTTCAAGATGCCTCCAAGAGTGATGCAAGGTGACAGAAATGTCGGTGCTAGAAATGCTAGCAGAAGAAATGCTTTGGCAAATGAGGGTTTAAGAGCCTTCTAGAGACAAATTGATGGGTTGCAAGAAGAGCTAAGAAGAGGGTTTAATCTGAGGAGAGGAGAAAGTGATGATGAGGGAGAGGTTGAAGATTCATCCTCAAGTGAATCGAAAGAAGCAATAGATTAGGATCGAGCTCGATTGTTGAGGGCCATTTCTCAGATTGGGAAGAGACCCAAAATTGAGGTTTCAAATTATTCAAGGAATTTGAACCCAGAACAGTTGATTGATTAGATCAATGAGATGGAGGAATATTTCAAATATGAGGAGATAGAGGACCCAAATAGGGTTAAGTTTGCAAAAACGAAGCTGAAAGCTCATGCAAATATCTAGTGGAAAGAGGTCCAGCTAGACAGAAATCATAGAGGAAAGGGAAAGATCACCAGATGGGATTGTATGGTTGATAAACTAAAGAAACAATTCATTTTGATGGACTATGAACTGGATCTGCTAAAGAAACTGCAAGGATTGAAACAAGGAAGTAAATCTGTGAAGGAATATACAGAGGAATTTTACAAGATAATTATTAGAACATGCCATGTAGAGGCTAAGAAGGAGAAGGTTACCTATTATCTGAATGGGTTAAGGCCAAATATAATAGGAGCTGAGTCTAATCAGAATGGCCAGTATCAAAGAAGCATACTAGTTTGCTTTGAAGGTGGAGGAGAAACTGAATAAAAGGTTTGAAGGAAAACAAAAAGGGAAAGCCCAAGGTGGCAGATTGGGTGGAAGATCCTTTGGGGATCAAAATGAGGATTTGGAGAGAAATGATGATGTGGGTACCAACCAAAATAAAAAGGGAGATGATTTCTATCGGTCCCATGATCAAAGCAATGATGAACAAAGAGGAAGAGGAAGAGGAAGGCCTAGACAAGGCTCAATGAGAGGTGGTTTCAGAGGAACTTGTTTCTAGTGTGGGGAAGAAGGGCATAGAGCCTTTGAATGTCCACAATGCAAAGGAAGGATAAGCAGAATAAATGAAGGCCATGCATGGGTGGCACATGCAGATGGAGAAGCCCAATTAAAACATTCTGATGATGCTGAAAGGGGAGAAACCTGTAAAGCGGAAAAATCGAACCCTAGTCGTTCTCCCCTCCCCAACTCCGAGGAGAGAGAAGGGAGAGTCACTAGGGTTGATGGTTTTCACTTAGGAGGGACTTTACATTCAAAAGAGGGGTTGAAACCCACAAGATCCAATCCCACACAATGCAAGATTGGATTCTATATGAGTTTCAAGGGTTATGATAGCAAGGATACCCTCTTTTGTTTAGAATGTAGATAGAAAGATTGAACTAGGAATGCATGTAGAAGCAAGAAAGATTTACTTATAAATAGAGATAGGGATATGATATGAAGCTGCGGACCTGGAATTAGCAATAAAATGTCGAAACGGCGCTGTCCTGCAAATTTGAGCAAAAGTTGACGGGACGATGGCGCCCGGCATGCACACAGTCTTCCGAAAAATCCGCGAAACGAAGGGGGATCTGTTCGTCTCTGCACAAGGATTCCAGATCTTCAATTTCAGCCGCGTACCTACAACCTACATACAGAAAAGCGAAGACGATTGGGGGGTTAGGGATTAGGGGTTTGCCCTTAGGTCAAACCCCGGTTTTGGAATTAACCAAGAAATGAGAAATGTTGTAAATGTAATGTAAAACAAGTACTAATACCTTGTTGTAAGGATGTTTGTATCCTTATATGCGAAGGTATAGATGTTGTTGTATGTTGTATGTTGTATGTTGTAGTATGTGATCTCCTCTTCAATGGTTGAATCCTTGTCTTGAATGCAACACCTAGCCTTGAATGGAGACTTAGAATGATTAATTGCTTGAAGGAATGCTTGAATGCTTGAATGTTTGAATATCGTTTTCGTGTCTTGTACACATATGTCCTTCCTCCTCAAAATGGGAGAGGAAATGTAGTTTTTATACTTGCCAATTAGGGTTAAAAGACTGATTTTCCCGACCTTAGGCCAACCAGGAAATGTTATTTTCCAAATTGCAAACAAAAAGGCCCGAAGTCCCATAGGAGACCGGGCCCAAAAATAGGGCCAGGGACCAGGGCGCTGGGCGCCATGGTCCTGGGGGACCAAGGCACTGGGCGCCCTGGTCCTGAAGGACCAGGGCGCTGGGCGCTCTGGTCCCACCTCCCGGGACAGCAGGGTGCAAGGAGGATCAGGCAGGGTGCTGGAAAAATGCAGTTTTTGATGTCATGAACAAGTTTCGGGGTCTCCATTCAGGTTCAGTGTTGCATCGCCATCGTGAAGACCCAAATACGATCGAAATTGCAAGTGTCACAATTTTAGGACGCTACATTTAGCCCCCACTTTAGTGGGAGTATAAGCGTACGCTCATACTTCCGGTAAAGTACAAGGAAACAACATTGAAAAACTTTCACCACATCAAGGAGGCAAGATACACCAAGCCCCCAGTGGACTAAGGATCTTACGACTTCGATTGACAAAGTAAAAGGGAAGATCACGAGGGAGAACCATGACTGTCAGTAGTAAGGTTCCCTCACTATGAGTCATGCAAGAAAGATATCAAAAATTTTCAAGGCAAAGCTAAATTTGCCAAGAAATTTTCAAGTATCTTGAAAAGATATGAACGGGATGTATGCCCCCCTACGTTAAAGCGATCGCACATGCCTCATCGGGGGTGATTGCTTTAAGGTAGTGATACATATAAGAATGAGAAAGGAGCACGTTATCGCAAGGATTTAGCCCCCAAGTGTGAGATAAGCCCAAGGATAATAGACACAAAACACAAAGCACAAGGTGACTTCGCTTTCCTCGGGGTCAGTATGCTGTATGATTATTCATGTATATCATATGTATGTATGCATAATTGTTCTTCATTCCCCAATCAAGGAAGGTCGCCTAGAAGAAGGGAACACATGTGTCTTTTGAGTCAACATGAGAGAGATCGAGAGATCTCAATGTTTTGCATCGTCCTCAAGTAGACAACACTAAGGACAACAAATAGAAGAATGAGAATAACACATAGAAGAAGTAACAAAAGAGAGGAGGAGAGAATCTACTATGCTAATGAAACTAGTCTAGCACGTCATCTACCCCCCGATCTTGCTGATCAATATTTCGGGAAGGTAGGGAACACGCTAGAGGAGGAACATCCAACACAGCAGATGAAGCTATCACCAGATCCAAACAAGGGCTATGTTCATATCCCAAACCACGGTGTTCTTGTCTAGGAGCTAGGATAAGTGCTTTAGAAAATTCATTAGATAAATGGTTATCAATATCAACAAGTTCATATTCACTATCAGAATGAACAGGAGAAGTAGCATTTTCATCATGAATAACATTTTCATCTATATCATCATCAAGATTTATAAAAATAGGATCTTTAACTCGCACAGGATCAAGACCATCATGCATCTTATGTTTAGGAGATTTCGGCTCAATCGTCAGCTGAGGAGAAAATGGAATAATGCTTGTTGAAGGTGTTTTTGGGGATTGCAAAGTTTGAGAAGCAGCTGCCTGAGCTCTAAGACGACGCTTTCATCGGCGTTCACGTGCAGAACGATTTCGTCTAGTCTTAGTAGGAAGTTGAGAAGATTGAGGAGGAATGTTCTCATCCTTATCGCTTGGGTGTTTAGGTTGTGGTCTCTTAGGTTGAATAATAGGAGAAGAGGAAGGTCTCTTCTCTCCATAAGAGGAAGGAGGAGGAACTGCTCCATATAAGGGAGGAATATTTGGTTTAGGAAGGAGACCAAGTCCATCATGACGAGGAGGGATAGGTCTACTTTTAGGAAGTTTATTAATCATAGGCATAGTCACATCCATAGGAATAGGTTGGGAATCTTCTTGAGGAAAGACATTGGTTTTATCTTTCAAAGGAAGAACTTCCTTCTCAAGAACGATAGGAATGTCAAGTTTGGGTGTTCTAGGTTCACTTAGAGATAGGATCATATCTTTTTTCCACTTTTGATAAGATTTGAAAAGATGATCACTTCGCGGTGGAAGAGATTGGAATTGTTTAGGCCAAAAGTAATCAAAAGGAACGCTAGGAGTTCTTTCAGCTGGTTTAAAGAGACTATGATTGACAGTAACAACTTCACCATTATGGGGAAATTTCAAACACTTGTGAATAGGAGAAGCAATAGCTTTCATGGAAGATAGCCAAGGATAGCCTAGCTTCACACGAAATTGTTCGGATGATGGAATAATAGCAAAGTCCACATCAAGGGATTTGTTATGGACCTCAATAGGTAATGTAATAGAACCAATTGCAGGAGAAGAAAATGCATCAAATAATTTCACAACCACATTTGTTTCATCATAGATTACTTGATTCAATTGCAAAGTAAAAAGAAATTCTTCAGTAATGACATTAACCATACAAGAAGGATCAATGAGCACTCCACGGTAAGGTGTATTCTTGACTTTTGCAACTATATATAAAGGACCATCAGGTGCCCTGATAGTTTCACTGGAATCAAATGTGATGGAAGGTTCTTTAGGGATTTTCTGTTGCTCTACAAATTTAATCACATTCGGAGTCATGGACACAAGATCATCAGGTAAGACAGAGGAATTAGTAGTATCAATCGCATTAGAGGTATGAGAAGGCAATGGATCAGTAAAAATCTGAAGATTTTGGTTAGGAGGAGCTACAGATGTGTTGCCTTTATCATTCACTCCAGAAATAGAGATAGTATTATTATCAATCAAATCTTGAATTTTACCTTTTAAAGCAAAACATTTTTCAGTATCATGCCCAGGTTGACGATGAAATTGACAAAAAGATTTGTTATCAAAATAAGGTGAAGTAATCTTTGCAGGATCAATTTGCCTTATAGGTGGAAGAGTAAGCACATTTTGTTCCAATAACTTATTCATAATACTATGCAATGATTCATTCAAAGGAGTAAACTTTCTTTCCTTCTTGAAAAACTTAGAAATAGGAGACACACCTGATGCTGCATTCACATTGTTGTTGATGATGTTTTCATTGAATTTAATGGACTCTCTGTTCGGTTTAAACTTCCCAAATGGCTGTTGACTACTATCACCCTTATCACTTGGAGCCATAGGATGTGATTGTTCCATTTGACTCACAGTCAGTTGATAATTGTGAAGAGTTGCGCACAACTGTTGGAAAGAAGTAAACTCAGAAAACAGGAGTTTTTCTCTAATGTCTTTTTGCAAATTAGAAATAAAGATTCTTTGAATATCATTGTCAGGCACTAGAAAAGAAATCTGAGCATACAAATGCTTATATCTACCAATGAAATCAGTTACTTTTTCTTTAACACCTTGTTTACAATGCATTAAATCAATCAAAGTAACTTTAGGACTTATATTGTTTTGAAATTGTTGAATAAAAGCATTTGCAAGTTGTTCGAAAGAAGTAATAGAATAGGAAGGCAACGAGCAATACCATTGTAGGGCTTTGTCTCTTAATGTTCTAGTAAACAGTTTTGCAAGCAACCTTTGGTCATAAGCAAAATCAGTACATATTGTTTGAAAGGTCTTAACATGTGTTAGAGGATCACCCTTACCATTATAAAGCTCCAAATGCAGAATTTCAACATGTTTAGGGGGGATAGCTCGAACAATATCAAGAGAAAGTGGGCTCACAACGTCAAATGTGGGCACACTAAACTTAGATTGATTCATAGAGGCAATTTGTTGTTGTAAAGAAGAGATAGTTTGTGCAAGATTGTTAATGGTCGCTTCAGTCGAAGAGTTCATATTAGACGTGTTAGATTGTGATGGAGGTTTTATGTTATTGAAAGAAGGTAGAGAGTAAGGTGGTGGGACACTATGATAGTTAGTCATAGGAGATGATTGGAAAGGAGGAACACTACAAGGAGGAATGGAAGGGTTAAATGAATTGCCCCCTTGTGTCATGTTCATTTGTGGAGATATAAGAGGAACACTCACTGAAGGAATGAATGAAGAAGTTGGATTGAATGAAGGAAGAGGGTTGATTGAAGAAGAGGGATTGCCCCCATGACTGGTGATCATAGGAGGAATGTCTTGTGTTGAAGTAGTCATTATGTTCGATGTAAAAGTAGGTATACTAGCAATAGAAGTCGTCAAAGGAATAGAATGATTGTCTTGAGTAGGAGGTTGTGTATAACCTAAGGTTTCAGCACAACTTTTCATAGGCATCACATTTGAATCCACAATGTGTGCAATACCACACAAAATATCAATTCCATTGTTATCACTTTGAAGCATACGTTTTAGACCCTCAATTAATGAAAGAGCTTCGCTATCGGGGTATTCTTGAGACATCCACTGTCGAAAATCGTCAAATTGGTTATCCAATTTTGAAAGTTGTTCTACAGAAACCTCATGGAGAGCTTCTTCATCATTAAGAGGATTAGAGGAATTACCCATGTCCTCGTTAAAAAGGTCATTCAAATTAGGTTCCATCTCCTCAATAATTAAACCTTGGAAAGACTTAATTCTAAGGCTTCGTCTAACGGGAATAGTGTAGGTGGGGCTTATTGTTGTAAAACTCATGCACTAAAGAAAGAGAGAAGATTTTGAATTTTAGAGGTAGCAAATTTTAGTAAAACCAGCCAATCTTCTAGGTTTAAGCTGTTAAATACAATCAGGACAATCTCCCAAAATTTCAGAAAAAATGTCCGGGACCGTGGCGCTCGGGGTGCACACGGTCCTCGCAACTTTTTTCGAAATTTGCAGGGATGAAAGTTATGATGATTTTACAGCTAACCTGAAAAAATTGAGTGATTTTACGATCTGTAGATAGGCCAAATTAAAGTTGCAATCTCAAAATTGAACCCTACCAAGATTGTCGAAAAATGCAAAATTTGAATTTTGAAAAAGAGAGGGAAACTGAAATTTTGAATTTTATGATTTTAGAGGGAATACCAAAAGCAATGCAAGTTTTGAAATTTGAAAGTTGACTCAATTTCACGCAAAATTCAATTTTGAAAGCGGAAATCAAAGTTGTTGCAATTAACCACTTAATTTCAAAAGTCACAAATTGCAAAAAATTTGAATAAATCACTGAAATTTTGAATGAATGATAACACACTTTTCAGATTTAGGACTGTAAGAAACACAATTTTGACACAAATTTCAATTTCAACAATTTTTGAATGATTAGAAGCCTCAATCCAAGCAATCGCTAGACCAACTTTGACTGTAATTTTGAAGGTGTTAAAATTGATAAAATCAGCCAAAATTCTGGATTTTAGCAGAAAAATACAGTAAGATCTAGCTCCTGAAATTTCGAAAAAAATGTCGGGGACGATGGCGCTCGGGGTGCACACGGTCCTCGCAACTTTTTTCCAAATTTTCAGGGATGAAAGATATTGTGATTTTATTGCGGAATCCAAAGTTACAGCTGATTTGGAGATGTTTTGATCAGTGAAATTGTCGGACAAAGGTTGAATCAAGAGGGTTTCAAAAATTAGGGTTTTGACACTTAACCACTTAATTTTCAAAATTAAAGCACAAATATGAATTAACAATTTGCAATAGAAGGGTAGATCTGAAACAAGCATTAACAATTAAACATTTCACAAGTTTAATTACTTAAAAAGAAAATTTAGGGTTTTTATGCAATCAACCTCTAAAATTTTGCAAAAGATCAAACATGGAAATGTAATCAAGGAATCCAATTTTCAGATTTAACTATGAATAATCAGAAAGGATGTTCACGTCGGGTTCACCAAAATGTAAAGCGAAAAAATCGAACCCTAGTCGTTCTCCCCTCCCCAACTCCGAGGAGAGAGAAGGGAGAGTCACTAGGGTTGATGGTTTTCACTTAGGAGGGACTTTACATTCAAAAGAGGGGTTGAAACCCACAAGATCCAATCCCACGCAATGCAAGATTGGATTCTATATGAGTTTCAAGGGTTATGATAGCAAGGATACCCTCTTTTGTAAAGAATGTAGATAGAAAGATTGAACTAGGAATGCATGTAGAAGCAAGAAAGATTTACTTATAAATAGAGATAGGGATATGATATGAAGCTGCGGACCTAGAATTAGCAATAAAATGTCGAAACGGCGCTATCCTGCAAATTTGAGCAAAAGTTGACGGGACGATGGCGCCCGGCGTGCACACGGTCCTCCGAAAAATCCGCGAAACGAAGGGGGATCTGTTCGTCTCTGCACAAGGATTCCAGATCTTCAATTTCAGCCACGTACCTGCAACCTACACATAGAAAAGCGAAGACGATTGGGGGGTTAGGAATTAGGGGTTTGCCCTTAGGTCAAACCCCGGTTTTGGAATTAACCAAGAAATGAGAAATGCTGTAAATGTAATGTAAAACAAGTACTAATACCTTGTTGTAAGGATGTTTGTATCCTTATATGCGAAGGTATAGATGTTGTTGTATGTTGTATGTTGTATGTTGTATGTTGTATGTTGTGATCTCCTCTTCAATGGTTGAATCCTTGTCTTGAATGCAACACCTAGCCTTGAATGGAGACTTAGAATGATTAATTGCTTGAAGGAATGCTTGAATGCTTGAATGCTTGAATGTTTGAATATCGTTTTCGCGTCTTGTACACATATGTCCTTCCTCCTCAAAATGGGAGAGGAAATGTAGTTTTTATACTTGCCAATTAGGGTTAAAAGATTGATTTTCCCGACCTTAGGCCAACCAGGAAATGTTATTTTCCAAATTGCAAACAAAAAGGCCCGAAGTCCCATAGGAGACCGGGCCCAAAAATAGGGCCAAGGACCAGGGTGCTGGGCGCCATGGTCCTAGGGGACCAGGGCACTGGGCGCTCTGGTCCCACCTCCCAGGACAGCAGGGTGCAAGGAGGATCAGGTAGGGTGCTGGAAAAATGCAGTTTTTGATGTCATGAACAAGTTTCGGGGTCTCCATTCAGGTTCAGTGTTGCGTTGCCATCGTGAAGACCCAAATGCGGTCGAAATTGCAAGTGTCGCAATTTTAGGACGCTACAAAACCCTAGTTATCAGAAGAGCCCCAATGAATGAGGTGAAAGAACCAGATTAGAGACAAATTTTATTTCACACCAGATGCAAATGTGAAGAGAAGTGTTGTAATGTGATTATTGATAGTGGAAGTACTGATAATTTTGTGTCTGAAGAAATGGTTAGGAAGTTGAAGCTGAAGAGAGAAAGACATCCACATCCTTATCAGATAGCCTAGTAATAGAATGACTATAAATTTTTGGTCAATGAGCAGTGCCTGATAAAACTCAAGATTGACAGTTGCCATGATGAGGTACTCTGTGATTTCATACCCATGGATACATGTCACATGATGTTAGGGAGACCATGGTAGTTTGATCAGAGTGATGTACATGATGTTTGTGCTAATACCTACACCCTAACAAAGGATGAAGTTCGTCATAAGTTGAACCCCCTGGAGGAGGTGGAAGAAAAGGTATGTAGTAGTGCTAGAATGTGTTTTGTTGGTGGAAAATAATTTTTGGAAGATAGGAAACATGAATGTTTTGCTTCAATTCGTAGAATGGGTATAGAGGATAGTGAAGAAGTGCCAGTAAAAGTTTCAAGTTTGTTGAAAGCAGGACATTGTCTCTAATAATGTGCCTAAGGGTTTACCATGTGGAAGGTCTAACAGAGTTGCAGATACCTTAAGTAGGAGGCAAATTATGTTGACAAAGTTGCATTCTGAAGTGGTTGGGTTCAATGAACTCAAGACATTGTATTCAAAGGATTCAAATTTTGCAGAGGCTTGGAAAGCTTGCAAGGAACCTCTTACATTGGACAGGACGAGATGACTAGATTTCATAATCTAGGATGAGATGATGTTTAAGAGAAGTTGGTTGTGTATTCCCAGAAGTTCCATGAGAGGGAACTTGATCAAGGAGAAGCACAGTGGGGGGGTGGCAGAACATTTTGGTCAAGAGAAGACCATTGCCATTATCAATGAGCATTATTATTGACCTAAGATATCACAGGATGTGAAGAAATTTGTGTAGGGTTGCAGAGTGTGTCAGATGGTAGAAGGAATATGCCAAAATATCAGGCTATATCAGCCATTACCTATACCAGAGAGGCCATGGGAGGTGAAGAAGCACATTAATGAGATAAATTTGCAGTATAAGGTGAAGATTAGGAAATGAGGTATAAGGAGTTCCAGATTGGAGATGAAGTGATGGTCCATCTGAGAAAAGAAAGGTTACCAGCAGGGACATACAATAAGTTGAAGGTGAAGCAGTTTGGTCCCTACAAGATTTTGAAGAAGCAAATTTCAGGGAGTGCATATGAGGTAGAGTTGTTGGATGGGATTAATATTTTCCCTATGTTAAACATTGCAAATTTATAAGAATATCATGAAGGTGGCACATAGGAGGAACAAGTGACAGGACAATGTATAATCCCTACACCTACTTTAGAGGAGAGATCAAGGCAATTCTAGATAGCCGTGTGGGCAAGACTACCAGAATCAAGATGTATAAGTAGTATTTGGTGAAATAGAAGGGAAAACCTCTTGAAGATTCTTCATGGTTGTCCCAGACAAAGGTTGACAGTTTAGGTTTACCTCAACCAGTTGAGACGTGACAAGGTCACTTCTCAAACTACCACAGGTGTCTAATGCAAGAGCATCTGGTGGTGTAAGGGCAATTCTGCATCACCCAAAAATATTTCTTTTTGTTTAGTTTTATTTTTATGTTTTTGTAGTTCTGGATACCCTTTTGGACGAATAAGAGATTCCAACTCTTAGAATTGTCAATCTTTTTTTTCTTGCCAACTGCCCAAAATTTGCAGGAAGATTAAGGAAGGAAAAATAAGCACATACACGAAAGAATCAGGTCAAAATCATTAACAATTTGAAATTTATTTAAGTTTTAGTTTCTCGAAAGACTGAAAAAATTCTTCTAAGACAAATTTGAGGTATTAAACGGTTTCAAATGGGCCCAAAAATGGCAGGAATTGGCAGATCAAATTCTTGACATATTCGTTTCTCAGAGATATTTTCAACGCTTCAAACGGTTCGTCAATCCGACTCCCGTATCAAAAGTTATGGCTGCCGGAAGTTGGACAATTTTCAAAAAGTTTCAATTTTCGAATCTGGCTATATTTTCTTAATTCCGATTTCACATTTTCGCATTTGTTCGTCAATTGGTAATTTCCAAATTTTAATTTCAAATCCAAAATAGAAGAAAGTTTATTTAAGACTCATGTTGAAACTTGGGAGTCAATTGTTGTAAGTGAGATTTTGGAGAGTTTTGGTTTCTAGGTTGGATAATTTGCATTGTAAAGGGTTTCTAGAAAACTCTGTAAGTTGTTGTATTGCAGCCTGTGAGGATTATTCCTCTTATTTGCATGTATGCATGTATTGCAGATAGTTTTCAGATGATAATAATAATATCTCTTGTGTTTCTTTTATTGGAATTTGTTGTGTTTTTCCTGTTTCCTGGGTTGTTCCCTCATCAAGTATGTGCCTTCTTCTTTCTTCATGCTGCCTTTCGCAAGATCTTTGCTTTTATTTATATGCATATATCTAGGGTTTTGTTTGAAACTCTTTTAATGCTTCTTATATTTCTGAGCATATAAGTTGCTTTCATGCTCTGTTTCTTGGTATTTCTTCATCATGATTGTCTTTTCTCCTCTTTCGGTGATTGGTACAGAGATGTGATATTTTTGTGTACTATCAACGTTGATGACACAGTATGAAAGTAAAAACTTCTATGTTCATATATCACCATTCTTGACTCATGATTTGTTTGTATCGTTGTTTGTTTTGTTCTTTTATTGCTATAGTTTCTTATTGGATGATACTTTATCTTTAACCCTTGTATGTCATAGTGGTGGTTGGCTATTATATCAATGAGACTATTCATGGATACTAACTGCATCTTCTTCAAAGGATTGTGTGCATTAAGGACTGCCCACATGAGTAAGATTCGATACTGCTCTTAGTCTTCGTGCATACACCTACTCTGAAACCAGAAAAGTTGTACTAATCCATGATATTGGTCAAGAGACCTTTGATTCAATGCTTATGAGGAAAGTCTCATTTTTTGTCATGCATTGTATAATCTCTCATTTGCTTCATGAGAAATCATATTGCATTCCTTTTGTGGCTACTCCTTGATTGGCCATTAGCTAAATAATGAAAGATCCTTCTTTAAAGTTTGTTGATCACCTTTGTATCTTGTCCTGGAATGCTTTATGACAAATATTATCATATAGATTTCTCTTGGAATGGACAGTGATCTCTAATATAGTCCATTTGCATATAAAATACCAAAATATATGCCTATAGCTATCAGTGAGTCGGATTCAAAAGCAAATATCAAAAGAATGCAATAAAAGCTAAAAAGAATCTATTACTGTCGAGGCATCTTATAATGAGACTAAAAGATACACTTGTTTTGCTAACTTGTTTGTTACATGTGCAGATACAAAGATCAAATAATCACATGTTTTATCATTCAAGCATGTGGGATTAAATGAGGCCCCCACAAGGGTTGAGCCACGCATGCCAATATGTTAATATATCTTCATTGCATAGGGGTCCATCATTCATAAAAATGAACTTTTGAGATCACTGTTGTAAATAATGCGTCTATGTCCAATGGAAATATATTGATGTATTAAAAAAAGATACATGCAGCCTTAATAAGGTCTCAGAATAATTATTACAACATCAAATCCATAATAAATTCGATAATCATAAGTCATAGAATGACAATCTCAAGATCAACATAACACAGAGGATATCAGTGTTTCTAATCAGTCATTTTGACCAATGCAGTCATATATACAGTGAGAAACATATATGCATTCAAACTGAAGTCATCAAAAGCCTCATCAAAGGGTATTCATAGCCTAAAGCATGAAGGACACGGTTAATTGCAATGACATAGAGCAGTCATTCAACCCACTAGACACATAGCACCTATTGAGAAGCTGGAATAGAGATAGTGACCCTAAAGTACATAGCTAAGGGTTTGGTTATTAAAGAGTGTATGATAACATAGGGTCTGTCTAAGGAAAGGTGCAACCATGAAACACATAGATTGCATCACTTTAAAGGTGAAAATCACAGTCCCAAATACAGATTAAATACAGTCGAAGAGTAGCCCTATACACAGTATTGCAAGGTAATCACTAGCACAGTGCTAAAGCCTCTCTCATACATGATTGACACGGGGCAGTGAACAAAAAGATTGTATGTTATTTAGAGGTTAGGGTATTCATTACTCAAAGTGACCATGTAGTGTTATAAAGGAGATATGATCAACCAATGGTAGATATATAGTCATGAATAATAGGATATACCATCCTTAAAGGTTGCAATATCTCCCAATGATCAAGCATCAAGATGACAGTAAAGAGATATATGGTACATTGCACATTACTAAAGCCTTGATCTGTAGGCTTGAGGTTTCCTTTGGTAGATAAAAGCATAGGAATCTGAGTTACCATGGGTTATTTGTAATCAACCCTCATATGTTGAAAAACAATGTATTGAAGTGTATTATGAAAAGACAAAGAATTTTTAAGCAGAAAGATGACTGTTAGTTAAAGAGGAGAATGCTTGGAGAAGTTTTAAGAAGATCACAATGCTAAAAGTCCTAGAAGAGCCTTCATCCTCATGACAACAAAGGTGCATGGACAATGACAATAATAACATAATATCAACAAGGACCTCTAAATACAACACAATAGCAATAGTCTTTATGAGAGATCCCAACTATAGTATAGTCATTGGTGTGACATCATAGTCAAAGTGAAGTTTTACTATCAATGCATCAAAATCATATAGGAGTTGAGAAAATACAATACCACAGGAGCCCAAATGCTGAAAAACCTGTTACAAGGAGAAGCAAGGAAGCAAATCACAGAAGGAACAAAAACACAGGACAAATATGCTCCAAAAGAGAGAGCTCAATAATCTCCAAAATGTATTGTCAATAATAATCCTTCTTCATACAATGAAAAGAAAGAACTCAACCTTTAATAGGTCAAGAAACCCTAAAAGGGAAAACCTAGGTTTGCACATAATAGTTAATTAAAATAATTAATTATATGCACCTAAAGTTAGCTTAAGTGTAAAAGAGATAAAGGGAACTTAAATAATTAAACAAATATTGTTTAATTAATCAAGTAAATACCCGAATACTCTAACAAATCATACCATATTTATAGCCAAGATAGTGCCTAAGGTTTCATTTTTAGACATCATCAAGACACACAATGATTTAAAGGTGCAGTGTCTTATACTCAGGTCAATGTCATGCCAATGTAAGGAAAGTGCATCGTTTTAATGCCAAATCATTAATGGGATTGTAATAACCAAAACAAATCTCTTATCAACCTTTTATGCATTAACTGAATGATAAAATGAGATAGGAAGGGCCCTCTACAGATATAAGACAGTGATAAAACTTTGCCACATATATGATACAGTTATATCTTCATTCTCAGTAAAACAATTTCAGTACTGGAGATAGGTATAGAAATGAAGGACAGTGATATTAAAGAACCATCATGTAGAAGTTAAAGAAGCCAAATAGCTTATAACAATGATCCTCATTCACTACCAAAAGAACTAAATATTCACAATTGATGAGACAGTCAAAAGGCAATAACCTTCATTAAGAGTGATATTTGATAAAGAATACAGTGTTGAACATAGTACATCCATGAAAGCAAAGATATTAGCAGTCCTAAAGGTCACAAGGATGCAAACAAAGAAGTTGTGGGTCTGATATAAAGGAGGATACAAATCATTTGACAGTCATCTTTAATGGCAACCATGATAAGTATTATAAGCATTACCAGTAAAGATGCAAGCAACAACATTCAAGATAGCACCATAATTAACAATCAAAGATGAAAGACTACAGTCTCAAAAAACCTTATGTTGCAGAGATATAATAGTGAACAACTACATATCATACCTAGAGCATCCCTTGCAAGCATCATGTATAGGTGAAGGACATTATAAGATATCCTATCACAGTTAAGGCTGAGAAATAGTCATGTACCAGTTATTTCCAAAGCATACATAGACTAGAAAAGCATTGATAATCATGTTCATGGCCCAGAACATTCAAAATAGAGCCTCAAACCCTAAGCATGATACTAACAAAAAATCCAAGAGATAGTCATAACTAATATTACAGTCATTCAGAAGTTTGCGACAAAGCCATAATGACAAAGCATTCAAATTAAAGAAACAGAGATCACTGCCCATTCCAAGAGCAATCTATATGACAATATTTGTCATAAAGCATTCAAGGGCAAGATACATAGGTGATCAATAAACTTTAAAAAAGGATCTTCCATTATTTAGCTAATGGCCAATCAAGGAGCAACCACAAAAGAAATGAAGTATGATTGCTCATGAAGTAAACGAGAGATTATGTAATGTGTGACATAAAATGGAACTTTCCTCATAAGCATTCAGTCAAAGGCCTCTTGACCAATATCAGGGATTACTACAACTTTTCTGGTCTCAGAGTAGGTGTATGTATGAAGACTAAGAGAAATATCAAATCTTACTCATGTGGGCAATCCTTAATGCACACATTCCTTTGAAGAAGCCGTAGTTAGCAGCCATGAACAGTCTCAGGGATATAATAGCCAACCACCACTATGACATGCAAGGGTTAAAGATAAAGTATCATCAAATAAGAAACCATAGCAATAAAAACACAAAATAAACATTGATACAAACAAATCATCAGTCAAGAACGGTTATATATGAACATGGAAAATTTTTACTTTCATAATTTGCCATCAACATTGAGAATACACAAAAGTATCACCACATCTCTGTACCAATCACCGAAAGAGGAGAAAAGATAGTCATGATGAAGATATACCAATATACAGAGCATGAAAGCAACTTATATGCTCAAAAATATAAGAAGCATTAAAAGGGTTTCAAACAAAACCTTAGATATATGCATATGAATAAAAGAAAAGATCCTGCGAAAGGCAACATGAAGAAAGAAGAAGGTGCATACCTTGACCAAAATCAATGAAAAGATCCAGTTCAAGACCTTGTTCGAGCAAAGCACATCATGAGTGCATGGTGGCAACAACAAATCTTCTCAAAAAAGTTAGAATGCAAAAATGAGAGAATGATTAGAGTTTTCTTGTTTTATCTTTTCATACCCTTGTTGAATTATTAATGGGCTTTTGTTTCATTTTATTTTTATTTCCACCTCATGTTATTATTAGCCAAATTATTGACTTCTACGTCAATAATTTTATGCATGAAATAAAAAAGATAAAGAGAGGGGCTTGTACGAAAAAGAAAATATAAATGTTTTTTCTTTTCATTAAAATAATTTAATAAAACTTTATTAAGAATAATTAATATTGATTGTTTTGATAAAGTTATATTAAATTATGTTCGTAAATAATTTAATATAGCTTTATTAAAACAATTGTATTAATTGTTTTTAATAATTTTTTTATTAAATTCTTTTAAAAAAGAAAAAAAGAAGACAATAGAAACGAAAAGATTGTATCATGCATGCAACATGCAATGAAGCTTAAGGCTTCTTGATCTTTAAAATCATGCAATTATCAAAGGCTAAAATTGGGGGTTTTGAAGCAATTCAAGAACAGTTCTACATCAATAAAGAGATTCACTTGCATGCCCCTTTTTAAGGAGCTATTTTGGCACACCAGTAGTCATTTTTGGAGCAACTATGCATGGTTTTTAGGGAAATTCGACCTTGAGAAAAATTTCATGTGGATTTTGATGATTAATGTGAAATAAAGGCTAAACATAGAACTATGCTATATTTAGATCTCTCTTCTCAAAAAGATTCTTTAAAGTCTCCTCTCTTCTTCTATTTTGACAGTTCTTTTCTTTCCTCAACATGATTGTAGACTGATTTTGGTCTCTTTCATGCTCAAGGACAACATTGTAGCTCACTTTTCTAAGATTGTAACAGCAACACTTCCTTATTTTTCAATAAACTAGCAACTGATTCCTTCTTGATACTTCTTGTGTTATTTGATGAATGAATAATCTGATGATTTTCTGTGATTTATATCCTCTAATTTGTCTCATTCAATCAACATTTGGTGTTGGAAGATACGTTCTATTTGCAAGTTTTAGATTGTGTTAGTTGGTCTTGATAGCTTGTAGTTGTGAAAACCTGTTGTTTTCCTTCAACCAAGCATTAAAATCACCCCTTTCTAGGAAATATTTATGCATCACATGTTCAGTTGAGTTGTGAAATATTCAGGCTTATTTGTTAAAGGTCTTTCTGAGTTAAACAGGTTGTAGATCTCAGATAGAATTTTTGGTGAATCACCTCCTAGGATAGGTTTCAATTCCCGCATCATCTATCCTTTTTCTCATCAGAAAGTCATTTGCAGGAGATTCATCATATAGGAAGCCGACCTATAATGCGGAGGTCTACTTTCACCATATGCAACCCACAGGCCTGAAAGTATTCCCATATTTCATAGGATTGTTGGGTTTTTACACTTAGCTTCACGGGTGCAATCCTTCGTGACAACAGTTATATTGATGTATTAGATTCCCACTTGTAAACCCAAAGCTAGTGTGGGCACTATTATTAGACTCTATAGAAGTTGTGATAACATTATAAGTGATAGTAGGAATAGAAGATGTCAACATGGGTGTTGACATGTGTCCTTGTTTGGATGTCACACATTGTTGATAATCATTGTGCAACTGGTTCCTGACATAAAATTGTTACCTATGTGAGCTAAGTTACGTAGAATTTTAACTCCATGTGAATTGTTTCAAATAATGACTTCACCAAATTCATTATAAGAGGTACCACCTCCTAGGCCAAGGATTTCAAGCTCGATAAATCTTGAAACCTAGCCAACTTGTTGTCTAGATTTTGAATTTGAGCTTCAAGAACCTCTAGCATAGAGTGGTCAATCTCTAAGGGATTATGAGGTGCTTGTGTCTCACAAATTTTTAGCAAGGTAGGATTATCATTAAAGAAAAATGAATTGGTGAACCTAGGCTCATCACCAGAATCATTCAAAGCATAAGAGGCCATTATTTGGTAACTTCTTTTATCAAGAATTTTAGATTCAAACACAATGTCATAAAACTCATAAGCAATTATAAGTTTCACAATGCATGTATGCTCCTAGAAAGCAATAAAATAGAAGAAAGTGATGACAAGATAGATCTGTAGATATGATGTGTCAAAAGAAAATGTTTTAAAGTTTTATTTTATAAACTAACCACAATGCTTCTACAAATGCTAACCAAGATACTTTAAGAACACATGCAAAGAATCATCTAATGAAATCAAGTTTTAACTAGTCAATCAAGTGGAACAGTGTTTGCAAGACAAATCATAATTTGTGCTCTAGAAATCAAAGATATGTAAGTGTCTAGCCTAGCCTATGCATCATAATTTCTGAAAATGTGATCCTAGACTAGCCTATGCATCAACCTAGAATCAATCTTTCTAATTTTACCATAAATCATTTAGAATATATGTGAATGGGTTTGAATTCAATCCACAAGGGAGATCCAAACAAACCTATATCCACACCTTATCTATGATAATGATTGATGTTTAAATGACTAGGGATTGATTGAAGGCATGTAACAAACTAGGGTAAAGAAGGCAAATATGAACAAAATTAACATAATGAATAAATTACAGAATAAACATGCACGATAGAAGGAAAAATATATAAATGAAGTAGAAAGATACACCTATGATAGGAAACAGAGGTAAATTGGGTTGGATAGGATTGTAGGGTGTTGGAGTCCTAAAAATATCTGATGTAGAAGCCATTGATAGAAACAAGATTAGGAGGTCCCCAAGGCGTAGTCCTCAAAATTTGGGGTTGAACTGGAAGGACACTAGTGCATAGTTCTAGTGTCTGAGCAGTTTCCATTGTTCAAAATATAAACTTGTTCATCACTATTTTCTCCATCAACCTATATCTTTGGATCGTTGTCAATCTTTAGATTTGAACCTGCACACACAAAAAGAGGGGAAAATGGTTGTTTTGTATAGGGGCTTGCCTAAGTCAAACTCTATGTTGGTGTTCCCACCTGCACAAAAACATTGATTATTGATAAAGCATCGCATGTTCCTTCGAGAATAAAGGAAAATGAATGAAACAAAATGACAATGATTACCTCGTGTATAAAGCCATACCTTGGATTTTATGTGAGATGATGGAGATTCATAAATATTTAATGCACCATGATGTCTACACAAATGACGATGCTTGATATTAATCTTCATATATTTTGCTTTGATATGCCTATACGAATGCAATAAAATGACTTGAATTGACCAAATGAGATTGCTAAAGTGAATTGGATTGCCTTAGGATTAATAATTGGATATCCAAAATTTTAAATGGGAAAGGGAGTTGTATTTATATGTAACTTGTAACACCTTTTCATTTGCAACTTTTTGGGAGAGGTCAACAATTAGATACAATTGTTAAGTGTTCAAAACTAACTTTCAGATATTTGAATTTGGAGCCAAATTGGGAGGACACTAGTGTTGGGCTCTAGTTTCTTGTCCAGTTAGACTACTCAAATGTCTAGGCACCAACTTAGGTGATTTACATCAAGCAGTTTTGGTCTCAATGCAAACACAATTAGACAAGTCCAATCACAACAGTTGAGACAAGTACTAAACCTAGCATGAAATTATCAAGGGTACACAATTTATGACACTCCACATGTGTATTGTTTTAATTTAAAATTGCAAGCATTTATAACTAAGGACATATGTAATAGATTTATCAACATTATTCACACTAAAATGGAAAGCATTCATAATCAAGGTCATGTAAAATTTCTTAATGCCTATAACTAAATTTATTGTTTGATCTATTTGGAAATGTTACCATTTACACAAACTCCAACATATAACGAAATATTTTCTTGCTTAGTTGGTTAACTAATATTTACAAAAGTGTACATCTTCTCCACAACAAGTTTAGAATTGAGTTTGATTCAAAATTTTGGTAGAACTTCATACATTGTAATCCACATTAGTACATTTGTTAATATTAAAGATTGAATATGTACATCCATAGTCTCATATATAGACTAAAATTAGATTCATTACAAAGAAAAAATGGATCACTACATAAAAGTATTTAATTCTAAATGAAAGGTTATATAAAGAAGCCTTTACCCAAGAATCTAATCCCAAATTTATGTCAATCTCACAAATTTTATTGCTTGTAATCTTTTTCTTCCCTTCTATGTTAAGAATGATTTCATTTTGTCAAATCTTTGTTGCTCAAGAACTACTCTTCACATCTATATTTTTTCACATATAAAAAAAATTGGTAATGCCACTCTCTCACACCATTATAACTCCTATCCTTCCTCTCTATCCCGCCTTTTTATTATATCATGCAATTATAATTAACATCTTTGACTATATGTGGCTTTTAAATGTTTCAAATAAATGAAATTTATTATCATTTATGCAAAAGACATGTTAAAGAGTTCATGAGCCTTTTTTGGGGTCAAGCACTAGGTGCAAATCAATATGACCTATCAATATAGGTTTTCTTTCACTAAACATAGAGAAAAAATGCCTACAAGTTTTGCCTATACTAAGATTCGTCATTTTCATATATGTTTTAAGTTATATATCTTATAGAATAATGTAAGGTGGTTTACAAATTATTTTTTAGTTTAGTTTTGTTGTGTTATTGAACAATAGATTCCCCATCAACATATCAATACTAGAATTTGGATTTTGAGTCATAGTGTTCCACGAATATATCTAAATCAAGGGAAAGAGGTATTGAAAAATATGTAGCCATACAATGAAAATTTCTACTAACCCATTCAATAACTCTATGCAAATAAGTATTTAGAATCCATATGCAAAAGAATAGACAACATACCCATCAAATTTGACACAAGATATACCCTAGGAAAGCCCCCATGAGGAAAAAACTCAGTCTCGAAAAGCATCCATCCACCATGTACTATTAAAAAATGTAACATTACAATACTTTCATGAGTACCTCTAAATCACAAGCCCTCCACAAGCATTCCATGTGAACAAGCATGTAACCACACATCTCATGTCGTGCTTCAAACCTTCACAAATGCTACAACAGGTTCTCTAAACTCCTTAGCCAAATTAGCCAACCTTAAATAACTACCCTTATGGTTGATTTTATAGAAAGAAGCTACCACAAAACCACCAAGTAGTATTACATGAAACCATGTGACCAATACCATGGGATTACAAACCATTGGCACCCAATTTAATATCAAGCACTAAGTTTTCACTTTATTAAATTACTTTCTCTAATATTAAATAAAGATAGTATTATATGTCAATGTGAAACCCACATTAAATATAGATTTCAATGTGACAATACAACACATAAAGTGGCCCCAATAATGTAATATTTTAGTGTAGCACGTCCATCTAGGTTCCCCTAAGTGCACTACATACATAATAATAAGTAATACATTATACATTATGTAACATGTACAACAACTAATTCCTAACATTCTCCCACTTGTATACATTGCATAAGGGGCGACAAATAACCTTAAACATGAACAAGGGAAAAATCCCTCTAGCCACATAGACCATAAAGGAGTCAAAGTGCTCCACGTGTTCCATCAAGATACCTGCAACAAGAAACAATGTGACATCCATCTCAAACATGAATACTATCATTAACCATCATGCCATTGCCACTACATAAAGCTAAGAAGTCATCCAAAGAGAAGCCACACAATCTATCACAATGAAGCATAGCCTTGCCTCAAATATTGATATCCCAAAAACAAACACTCAATACAAAGATATCAAATACATTAGTATCTATCAAGAAATCGATATCCATAGATGAAATAACACCCACAAAAAGTTTTAACACAATCAACTATCCATACCTCAAAGGTATACAAAACATATCAATTGAATCTTCTTTCATGCAATCTTAAGCTCCAAGTGTCAAACCTGTCAAGAATGACCATACACACCCAAGAACTCCCACTGCAAAGGTAATGTCAATTCTAAATATCATTGACATCCAATGATTCACTAATAGAATCATATAAAAAGTGAAATCATAACCATGTAGTATCAAGATACATCCACAAAAATATGTATAACATGTAAACCAATAACCTACAAGTACAAATCTCACAAGTCTCCATTACTCTCTCAAGTTCTCCACAACCAACAAAGGAAAGAAAAAAAAGGAACCTCCATGTCAATTCCCACATGACAACACATGACCACAAACATAATGATGACCATAGCTCCAACCAAACCTCAATTCCAAAGTAATGTGAAACCAAACATGAAGGAAAATAACTAAGACCAAATAGAGAAACACCGCAAATCAAAACCTATAGCATGTCCTTCTACATACAACTCTAAATGTTAAATGTGTCAAGTATGATCTCCTCAATAAAACCATAAAGATAACAACATAAACAACATTCATCCATTCAATCTCATAAAGATCACACACACACACACAAGTGTGTGTGTGTGTGTGTGTGTGTGTGTGTGTGTGTGTGATGTAATCAACATGGATGTAAGCCTCTCTAACCAAGAAGATCAAACCAATAACATTTCCAATCTAAGAAAATAAGTCCAATAACATCTTCTAAACTCAACATTAATGAGTGCCATCACAAATGAACCATAATGCATACAAAGATAAAAATGCCATACACTTCTTCTAGGAGCCATCCAAAACCAAAAAAATGTAGCTCAAGATCCATAAGCTTGAGATGACAAATGACAAATCATAATGCACTTGAAAGTAATCAATGGGAAATACCTCTCAAGTGATAAACCATCAAGTAGACCAAGAGTGGGAAATGAGAATGCTCCTCTAAGGCATCCAAGTTATCATGACTCATCTAAGAACAAGCTCCTCATAGGTCGATGTTGAACTCATATCCAACTACTTGGTGTAGACTACTCAGACTTCCTATTGAAACCTCACCAAGAGTATCCATCTCAACAACATGTCTCTAATCATAAGATAACTACAAGCCTCACCTATGTCTTCAAGCATCCATGAGCACTTGTAACTAATCAATCCATGCGAAACTCCAAAATGCAACATAGGGACATCATGAAGTAATCAAACAAATGATCATATACTCCATACCAAAAGAACTAACCAAAATCCATGTTAAAGCTCCAATCATATATCATGAACATAAACATGATAACATGATCTCACACCTCTATAAAAGAACATATGCTCTAATCAACATAACAAACACCTATATCATGCCATAACTCTAAATACCCATCTAGAGTAAACTATGACTTAATAACAACAACTTGTCAAACATGAATAACATGTCAAGTGACAAAGCATATACCACACCTCAACCACAAACTCCATGAAACCTACATGGGTCCAAGATGTCAAACATCTCCAATCATTATGATGATAACCATCTCCTACTAGTGACCTTGCAAATATGAAGGACCCTCCTGTAACAACAAGATCAAGATCTCCTCCAAATATTTGCAACACTAAAAAAGATCATCCAATATCTCCTAAATGAATATCACTAACCATCTCCTAAATGAAGATCATCTAGGCCTACACACATACAACTGAAATATCAATAACATCAAGTGAAACCAAGATCTTCAAGACAAGAAGATACAAAACCACCAAACATCACTCCCACTAGCTCCCACTAAAATATGTAAACAAGCTATCCATGAGATCATGATAAACCATCCTTTGACTAAGAATCAATCAAATCCCTCACCTAATGAAAGAACTCAGAAACATATCATGCGATCCCAAAAGACAAAATAAAACCATGACCCTCAAACAAGAAGATACACCGCTATAACCAATCAAGAATCCAAAACCATCAGCAAATCACGTTTAAATACAATCATGTCATGCAAAATTTCTTAAGAACAAGGGGCATCCATGGCACCATGATCATCTCCACCAAAACAGGCATCTAACTCACAATGTATCACACCTATAAGCGTCACATAGTCAACATTGTGTGTGCTAGATTTCAAACCTAATTATCCTAACCAAAAGCCTAGAATGTATAAAAACTATCTAACAACACCAATGGAGCACTAAATCAAATGCATGAAAATGAATGAAATGAATTAAATTATAGCTTCACACAATTGACAAGCTTCACTCCATTGTTCTCCCATCCTTCTCCATCTTGCAAATCTAGTATATTTACTCTCAACTTTAAGCATCAACACAAGATGATGATAAAAAAACAAAATATGGTTGATTGATAATAAAAGACATAAGCAAATCTAGCATAATAGATGTAGACTCAAATTGAATACTAAAATGAGAGATAAAGGTCTCTTTTGAAGAAATCTACAGGAGAAATGATGGTTGAGATTAAGAGGTGAGCAGATGATTGAAGGGTTGAGATTAAGAGGTGGGACTAATCGACAAGGAGAGGAGTTAATTAAGATAATTATGAAGTTAACTAATTGCATAATTGAAATAAATATAATTGATTGGTCAGATGAATTGGAAGTGAGAGAAAGTTGAAGAGGTGGAAGTGTAGACTTAATTAGCATCAAATAATTAAATATTATTTGAGTGCATTGAAGGATCAAATAAATGAAATTAATATTTTATTTATTTTTAAGGAGAGATGTTTAGAAAAGTGAATAATTAAATAAATTAAAAAAATTCATCTATGATGAAGGGAGGAAATTTGAAATTCAAATTTGATTTAGAAGAATAATGTTAGCTTAATTAAATAATAAAATTATTTAATTAATTGAGAGGAATAATCAGTGAGGACAATTTAAGGTGTCTATGAACATCATAGGTCCTCAATAATGATTGTTCCTGGTAACACAACCTTTCCTCCTTAACATGATAACCAAATCAGCAAACCAAGTGACTAAACCAAGCCACAAATCTGAATATGAATCAACAATGAAAGCTCTATGGGCATAAACAACCCAATTCTAAGCCATATATGCAACTTGTAAGTATAGATCGCCTACAACAATGCACAACTTGTAGACCAAAAAATGCAACATACAAGTCCAAACCCAATCCTAATAACCATGTCAAAATGAGAACAATCTGAGATACAAAACTGAGTATACAATGACACAGGCTCCAAATCTCTAACATTTAACTTGTCATCATAAAATCACCATAGCCAAGAGAACCCATAAAGAACTTAGATTAGAATAACAACAAATATATCTTGCCAAAATGACTCCAAACCTGATCCACTATGTAATTCTCTGAACAAGCTTTTCGTCGACTATTCGAAGTTCAAAATCCAACCTCATTTGCTTAAGTTATGACCTCTCAAAGTCAAAAGGGAACACATGACTTCCAAGAAGGATTTTAGTGTCAAAACAACAAAATCTGGAAAAACCAATAACACTACTGTGTAGTCTGAGTCACCTTTCCAATGACTATAAGAAGTGAAAAATCTAATATCATACACCCCAGTTATACCATGGAAGAAAAACAGCGTATTAGGCTATATCCAACCTAGTTGACATCGATTCCAATTTTTTTTGCCAATTTAGTTAAATATGCAATTTTCAATTTTAAAAATAAATAAATAAAATTGGGTGGGTCAGTTCGAACTCGACCCCTCCTTATAAAGAAATTTATAATTTTTTTGTTGGAGCAACATGTTTTAATTTTGCAAAGTTTTGAAAAATCTTAACAAAAATTATTTTTAAAGACAAAAAAATAGTTAATTTTTTTTTGTTTTCTTTTAACCATAGTTGGGGGTGGTCGACCCGCAGGGCCCATCACCAATGTGCCCCTCTGGGTATTGTTGTCAACACTACTACAAGGTACCTTGGCAATGTACTAGCGAGGACTTGGTGTAGGGAGGTCTCTTGATCCCCACAACCCACTTAACTTTTTTTTAATTATTTTTTAATCTAACTTTATAAAAGGTAAAAGGGAAAAATAATGCAAGATTTTAAATTTTTTTTTTTGACATCCTCTGCACAATGCCAAGTCGTATGGTCATACAACCTATTTTTCTTGTCATTTTTTCAACAGATGCTAAATGGGTCGAATTTTAAGCCAAAATTTGTCTCCTAGGTCTTCTGAATCCAATTGTAATGTCGATTTTGTCCAAGGGGGTCATTTATGAAATCTCCTCTCCCTCACCCCCCAAAACCCTCACAATGCATATCTAAAAGAAACTCTTTTCCAAAAAAGTTTTCATAAACCTAGATCTACAAAAAAAATGCCCACAAATTTGCATCCCCGAAATCTCAAACCTGCAAAGAAACATGCACAAAATCCTCATATTTTTCCATATCTTCATTCTATCATGTAAGCCATAGCTTTAACTTTAACATGAGATTTTCTCAACCGAGGGTTGTACAACCACAACCATAGCTTTGATACCAAATGTTGGAAAATATGCAGTAATACAATGACAACTTTCACACAACCCATAAGAGAAAACTATGAAAATAAGTACTCAAAATCCATATGTAAAAAAATAGACCACATACTCATCAAAGTTAACAGAAAATATACCTTGGGAAAACACTCATGAGGGAAAACCCCAACCTCCAAAAGCATTCATCCACCATGTCTTATTTAACAATGCAACACTACAATGAATAACTCTAAATCACAAGCACTCCATGTGAATAAGCATGTAACCACACATCCATTGTCATGCTTCAAATTCTCACAAATGTTATTAAAAATGCTCTCAACCACTTGGCCAAATTAGCCAACCTTAAACTGATGGTATGATGAAAGAGTAAGTATATGGTAGAATACTGAGGGGGGGGGGGGGGGGGGGCGTAATCAGTATATTGAAAAACTGATACAAAGTTCCCAAACTCAAACTTAGTCAAACAAAGTAAACATATCTCAATCAAGATCAATATTCATAAGAATACTTGACATCAACCGGTTTAACTGTTATGACAACTTTAACAGTAAACAACTTCAATCTTGTAAACATCAACAATGCTTAATCATAACTCAACATATTCAACTCTAAATGCTTCTACTTAACATGCCTTATCAGAAGTTAACCAAATCAACAAATAAGATCACAACCACAAAAGCATTCACCACTTGACACAAATGTTTATACGTGGAAAACCCAAATAAGTAAAAACTACGGTGAAATGAAACTCACAAGGATAGCTATCTGAACTCTTCTGAAGTTCGCCCTGTTAGGAGCCAAGCCTGTTAAAGCTTTACAATAAGTCTTGTTATGAACTAATTCTGGTTAGGAATCACCCAGTTAAGGGATTTACAAATATACCTTGATGAAAAGCACAATACCCTGTTAGAAGTAACTTCGTTGGAGGATTTAAGAATCCAAGCTAATGGACCACCTTGTTAGAGGATTTAATGAGTAACCAAGCTTGTTAGAGCTTACCTGGTTAAGGGATTTCACTTCTGCTGTAATTGTTAGAAAACAACAAGTTTTCTTGATTTCTCTGAGTAGCACTACATTTGCTTGATTAGATCCTTCTAAGCTTCACTCTGCCTTCACTCAAAGTGCAGATCCATTCACTGGTTAGGCAACTACACACTCAATAGGTTTCTATCAATCTTGCCAACAACTTTTACAAACAACTTCATCGACCTTAAATAGAAATCAATTAGGTCGGTAACACAGCAAAAACCTAATTCTCATCATCGAGATTACAAACAAGTCAATACAATCTTGACCATTAGAAACCATAACAATCTCTTCACATTCATCAAGAAAATTCCAACCGCTCCATGATCACCGCTTCATCGAACTTTGTAACTCATCACGTGTTGTGCATTAGATGCAATCCACTTTGATCCTTCCCTAGACAAAAAACAAATGCGCCAAAACAATTTGAACATATCCTCATTCGATGATCACACGTGTCTCCATCATTGCCGCTTATCTGATAATAACCCATCAAACTTGATCGGTTAGGGTTTAACAGTTGATAGGATTTACCAGTTACATTACATAGAAAGGTTTAGCCCTTTACACCGGTTCACCGGTTCAACTCACAAACTTTACATACAGGTTTACAACATCTTCCACAAAGCTCTTCTTACCAGTTATTAGCCAATATCAAAAACAACAATATCACCAATAACATGAATACCATTGCCGATTCAATTGACATCAATGACAACATATCATTAATGCAATCTCTATGCAAAATACCAACAAACTCAAAATGCCAACATAAACAACTACCCTTGTGGTTGCTTTTATAGAAACACGCTCCCACAAAACCACCAAGTGGAATTACATAAATCCATGTGATTAATACCATGGAATTACAAACCATTGACCCCACATTTATTATTGGGTACTAAGTTTTCACTTTATTAAATTACTTTCCCCAATATTAAATAAATACAATATTATGTGTCAATGTGAAGCCCACATTAAATATAAATCTCAATGTTACAATACAACACATAAAGTGACCACAAGAATGTCATCTGCTAGTGATACATGTCCATCTAGGTTGCTCTAGGTGCACCACACACATAATAAATAATACATTATAAACATTAGGCAAGGTGTACAACACCTAATTCCTAACAAGAGGAACTTGGGTAAAGATATTTTATTTTGATGTTAAAGGTGAATTCAAGACACAATTTCAAACAGATCACAATAATAGTGTTGTTAAGTTTACAAAATGATGATGATGAATTTGACGAATAGAGGTACCGCATCAAACCTAACAAGTAGATGATTATTCTCGAGTGGTGAAAAATAAAATTGTTGAATGTTTTAAAAAAATTTGTTAAAAATGCTTAATATAATAATGCATAATAAAATGTTGGAAAATAAATAGGTTCAATACCAAAGATTGTGAAGATTAATCTCTATCGAATAAACCAATTAAATGATGAAATACAAGACTTGGACAACTACAACATAAAAATTTGGAACTTATATGCAAATCTAAAAATTAAGTTATCTTAATGTGGGAAACCATACATCTTTTCAATGATGCTAAAAAACACCAGTCTACATATCATTCTTAATAATTCTATCTTATGTGAACTTATAACAACAATAAATAAAGAATATAATCACCATAAGACAACAACAATGAGGCACAAATCAACACATAAAAACACCACATAACACAAAATTTACTTTTAAAAACCCTTATGAAAAAAATTTACACGAAAAAGAGAGATCAAATATGCATTATCAACAATAAATGTGATTACAATACATTCACTTCCATTCTCCTTTGTGCCTCCAACATAGTAACACGTCCCATGAACATCCTTATGCCTCTCACTTGTCCTTGTTCTTGAAAATTAAACTCAACATTCAGCTATTCCTCATACTTTCTACATCCAAATAGTTGAATTTATAGAATGGTAAGAGCTCCAAAACAACCAAACAAGGCATCCAATTAAGGTTAATCATTCCAAATGACCACAACCCTTAGTTTGCCTCCATGAAAATCAAAAGCACTTAATTTTGGCTCCAATATTTTTCCTCAAACTTAGGCACCTAATCTTGGAAGACAAACATTATGTTAAATGTAATAAATGACATAATACCAAGAGACATGTTGCCTCTTCCAAGCCCCCTCTTGGAGAAGCCCAAAGGTCACTCATTTGTTCACTTCCTATGTCATCAATTATCCCATTCTAGGCATCCAGATGAGAGAAAACTAATATTAAACATTTGTGTCCACAACCCACCTTTGCCACAACTAGTGGAACCCATGACCCCTCATAATTTTTTTACAAAAAATAGTAAAAATAAAAATTATAAAACATTTTCCCAATACATCCTAAGTGACTTAGAACATTTTCCAAGAATATTAAAACCATGTCACAAGACTTACAAAGTAGTTAGCACCTTAATCCTAACATAAAAAAAAGTGTATAAGCTACTTTGTCAACAACATAGATGTACCATATTTGGTCTCATATCTAACTTATTATATTTCAAGTTGTTTACTTGCTTGCGTCTTACAAAATTGTCACATACATGCATTTTCTTAATGTTTTATCCTTTAAACTTTGAATCAATACAAATACATTTCCAAAGTATTCCATTATTTGATTTTTAAGATGAGGATTTTCAAATATTATCTCCATTTAGATTATTTGGTGTTTAAGTTATTTGTCTTCAAAACTATTGGTTTGGGCATCAAGTCAAATGTAATTTTCATATTTTAACGAAAATATATTTTTTCCACAAAGTCCAAAATGTGTTCATATCGATTTATAAAAGAAAACTCAATATGAATTTTCTTCTTATAATTCCTTTTTTGTAATTAAAAGGATCATTAAATTTTGGTTAAATACAAACAATCTTAAAAAATGTTTACACCCTTTTTAACTAACTAAATTAATTTTGATTTAAATTTAATTAAAATATTTAATAACTTTCTTAAAATATTTTAATTTCTATTTATACTTTATAACATTGAGGGTACAACTAGAACTATGCATTGATATAATTCTTATTATGAAAAAATAAAAATTCAGTTGATTTAATTTATAAAAGTGTGTGCTTATCACACTCTTATGGTTATAGAGCTTTTGTTCTCTTGATTATATAGGAGAAATGCTCTAATGCTTGTGTTAGATCATTAAAAAGAGTCACTTGAATTTAAGTTCACAATTATATTCGTTAATATTTAATAAAATTATTTTATAATAAATCAATTAATAATAGTTTGAATAATTTAAACAAATGAAAGGAATTTGAAGAATTATTATAGAGTTTAAGTTACTAGATGAATAGTTGTAAAAAAGAATCTACTAAAGAAATCTATTAAACATTATTACTGAAATCAATTGATCAGTTAACACAAAATGGTACACTTCTTAATTAGAATATAATTATCAATATAATTTTCTTCTCCCACAACTCTCTCATCCTGAGTGATTTGAAACATTGATGCTAAAACTTCTACAGCTGAATCCAGAAGCATATTTGAAATTATCAATTGTAGCTGTCAAATTGGGTTTTATATAAAAAAAAGAATTAAATCTGAAGGAATGTCTCCTATTCTATAAAAAAATCCAAGCCTGAAAACTTGCACGGGACAAAACAGCAAATAACTTTTCAAGTGATGGAATGAAATTTAATGAGCACGCGCTTAACTGGGTTCTGCATTTTAAAGCATTAGAAATATCATTAGCTTAACTGGGTTTTGCATTTTAAAGCATCAGAAATATCATTAGCTAATGAAAAGCTACAATTTACTGAAAATACTTGCAAAATTGGTGAATATAATAATATATGTCCGTGATACAAAAAACCTTGACTGCATTCTTCTACAAAATTTGCTCGTTCAGAAATCGAAATTTTAAAACATTGTAAAAACTAGGTCAATTGTCAAGAAAAGAGACCAAAAAATTCTCTAAGACGACTGCTAAATAAAAATCTCAGATGTGCACCACCAAAAATAAAATACATATACAGCAAGAGCATTGAACAGCTGCAAACATCATCTCCTTCACTGGTCGTTTTCCTTGGTCACTTGCCTGCAGACATTTATTCACACATAAACCAGCGCTCAACAGTTTGACATAGTTGAATAAACCTTAAAAAACAACAATATCTACACAGAAATTGCGACAACATTATCCTTATAGAACTTCGTAAAACAGAATCTACGATTATTTGATGAAAAACAATTTAGATATATAACTAACTGCTGCACCCTTAACAATTTTTTCCCTTCTAAAGTCATTTACATGCATAAATGGCATTCTTCCCTCTCATATCTGTCGTTCTTTCAATATGTTTGAGTGAATTCTTTATTTTCATCTATTTTAATGAAGTCTGGAGTGTCATTATCAATGGCTGCACAAAAACCACTGCAATCCATCTTAGACCCACTTGTGTTGAATCCGAAATTTTTCTAGTGTAAGTCATAATTTGTTTTATCCTACGAAAAATTTTGGTTCAAAAAGAGTTAAAAGAGTTAGAAAAGGCCAACCTTCGATTGAAAATTGGTCAAAAAAATCAGAAAATTTGCACAATTGACACTACTCTAAAAAAATTAGAAAAAATGTGGAAATGACATTAAGGAGAAAAATGCATTATTTTGGTCTAAGAATGAAATGAAAAAATGCAGTTCTACTCTAAAGAATGAAAGAGTGCAAAAAAGACGTGGAGGAGAAAACATACAATTTTGGTTTTAGAAGTGCAGAATGCCAAAATGACATGAAGGAGAAAACAACACGATTTTGGTCTAAAAAAGTGAAGTGCAGAAATCCCAAAATGCAAAAATATCATGGAAGAAAAAACAGAAATTTGGTCCAAAGGTTTAAAAAGTGCAAAAATGTGGAAAATGTAAAAAAGCCATGGAGGAAAATGAAAAATAAATTGAATGAATGATTCAATAATCGGATGATCTATTCAACAATATACAAGCGTATATATAGAGATTACAAGATGACGTTCTAAATTAAGAACAAGTCGTTTAAAGTGAACTACTGAAAAGCTAAATGCTAAAAACAGCTTAAAAGCTAATTAACTAAAAATAAAAAATTAAATGCTAAATAAAGCTTAAAAGCTAATTAACTAAAAAGCTAAATGACCATTAAACAAGGAACTAAATATAGGTGACTAAAATATAATTAAATATTCTAATACCCTCCCTTAATGGTCATTCTATCTACTAACTACCCTACAGAAGACACTGCAGGTCTTTTGATCACAAATGAAAAGAACACTCTACTGCGGTGAAGACTCTCCCTAGATCTGAAAAGTGTTAATGACCAACAATACCAAAATCCATCCAACTTGACGTTGGGTAACCAAACAAAAACCTGAAACCATGATTTTGAGGAAAATCGGCAAACCCTCCAAAACTGAAGATAAAAATCATCATTTTTGTGGAAAAAATGATAAAAAACCTTAAATCGAACAAAACCCTGAAATTTCGCATGGCAAGACCCAAAACACCACGTGGTAAGACACCAAACATCACGCGGTAAAACATCAGACATCATGCGGGAAAACAGCAAACCTCACGTGGCAAAATAGCAGACATCACATGGTAAAACAACACTCCTTGATTTTTGAGGAAAATAAAGCAAAAACCTCCCATGATTTTTTGTGGAGAAAAATCAGAAAACCCACACAAGCATTGTAGATGATAGATAATAATTTTTAAGGAAAAAATTCTAAACCCTGAAATAGGAATCTTCGAAAAGAGAATTTACGATTTTGAGGAGAAAATAGAAAAACCAAGAAATTTGAGGTTACAAATCATCATTTTTGTGGAAAAAAAGGGTAAAACCCAGAGAACTAAAATCTTACGCGTATATCGTAGATTACAGATGAGATAATTTTTAAGGGAAAATTATAAACCCTGCGAACAATTTTTGAGGAAAAAATCATGAAAACCCTCCCATGATTTTTTGTAGAAAAAATCTGAAAACCAACAGACAATTTTTTTAGGAAAAAATCATGAAAACCCTGGGACCTGTAAGACGAGGTTTGGCCTAAATTATAAAGGTAACGATATTGCGATATTCCGATATCGTGAACATGCACTGTTTCCAAGTATTGTGGCAGTTGTTGAACCTTTGACTGTGTTCCAACATGATGTTGGTCAAAGATGCCATCACAAAAATGGGGGTTGAACGAGGTCAACCTAATGAAAGCATGAGACAGACGAATCTGATTCAAAAATCAGAATAGAAGCAACTACACAAAAAATCTGAAACCCTGGAGGAGAATTCTGACACAAATTCTAAGGCGCGAATTTCAAGGTTTGGAAGAAACCCAAAAATTAAAAAATTTCTACAAACTTAAAACAGCATAAACGGTGCCCAAAAAACACCAAAATTACCGACGTCCACAGAATTAGTAGAAATTGCGGACTATTTTTAAATTCCAAGGCAAATTTGCTGACACAAAATTTGAGGCACAGAAAACGAGGCACCCAGAAAAATATGAGACCACCCCAAAAAAGCTCTCGAAAAACCCACCAAGAATCTGAAATCAGAATGCAGATCTGACAGCTCAAAAATTGAGGCACGAAAAACGATGCACCTTGAATTTTTTTACGATGACCCAATGGAGGTCTCGAAAAACCCACCAAGAATTTGCAATCAGAATAAAATTTCAACTTGAACTGAAGGGTCAAAACCCTAATCGAAAATCGCAGAAACCCTAGGAAAATTTTCAATCTGCAAAAAAAAAACCTTCATTTTGCAGGCCCGAAAAATCTCCAGAACCTTAAAAAAAACATGAACTGCTGCCCAGTACAACGAAATTCGCCCACGAACCAAAAACCCTCGAAACCCTCAAAAACCCTTCAAAAAAACAAAATCGTTTTTTTATAAATAAATACAATAAAAAAAATTTGGAAAATATTCCAGAAAGAAAGCCATGCCAAACTTTAAAGAATCCCATCGACTCGCTCTGATACCATGAAAAATAAATTAAATGAATGATTCAATAATCGGATAATCTATTCAACAATATACAAGCGTATATATAGAGATTACAAGACGACATTTTAAATTAAGAACAAGTCGTTTAAAGTGAACTACTAAAAAGCTAAACGCTAAATAAAGTTTAAAAGCTAATTAACTAAAAAGAAAAAACTAAATGCTAAATAAAGCTTAAATGCTAAATAACTAAAAAGCTAAATGAGCATTAAACAAGGAACTAAATATAGGTGACTAAAATATAATTAAATATTCTAATAGAAAAAACATCATTTTGGTATAAAGAATGAAAAAGCACATAAGTCGAATAAACACAAAAATTGAAAAATTGAGTTTAGGGCATGAGAAGGGTGATCTATCATTAAAAATGAAAAAGGGCATTAATGGAGATTGATCACACAATTATAAAGCAAGGGACCAAACTCTTCTCCCATAACAAATTCATTTGCCATTCTCAAGAGGACGAGAGAAAATTTGTCAAACTTGCTTTCAGGTACATATGAGGAGGATTTTGTCAAACTCGATGACTAGGGCTGCCATTATTGTGTTTAGAGATTCGAAGTAAAATCCAGGGCTTCAAAAGAAAAAGTCAATGGATGCATGTGTATATACAGAAACCCATAACTGACAACTCACCTAACAACATTCATCAAGACCTTGTGTGTTTAAAGAAATGGTTCTATTTAGGTTATTGCAGGATATGACATCAATTTGGAGGGTTCTATTTATCTTATACAGGCATTCCACAAGGAGATTTGAGTTTCCACAAGTCACATTGAAAAATGAATACAGCCCACACGATGATTTGCAAATCTTATTTCAAAGGCAACGAGATGATTAGAATTCTATGCTTTTTAATTTATCCTACTATCTATTGTTTTTTTCTTATATTTTGTCAATCCCTCAGGGACCAGGGCATGAATTTTGCAAATCTTATTTCAAAGGCAACGAGATGATTAGAATTCTATGCTTTTTAATTTGTCCTACTATCTATTGTTTTTTTCTTATATTTTGTCAATCCCTCAGGGACCAGGGCATGAATTTTGGAGAGAGATTTTTTGGAGGCCATTTTAGGAAAAAGCAAGGGATGGCAAATGGGGCAACCATTAAAAACTAGGAATTTTTATAAAAATATAGAGATATTTCAAATATTCATATGATAACATTAAAAGGCATTCATCATATACATTATAAAATCCTTAATAAATAAAATTAGAGTAAAATTGAGAGTACATGACAGTCGATCAAATTAAAAAAGTTAATTGCTTTTATAATTCATTGTCAATGTGCATATGATATATCTTATCTAAAATTATCAAAAACAACAAAATGTCCAAAAGCTACAAGTTTCAACTACAAAATCACAAAAAAAAATAAAAAATATGCTACTGCTGCCCTTATTCAACATCTTTCAACACTGCATCAAAATCTAAATCTAAACCTAAGTCACTATCACCCTCATCCAATGAAACTCCAACCAATTCTAGTTCCTCCTCCGCATCAATCTAGGTAGCATCTTTAGGATCACAATCCCATTATAAAGCCTATTCTTTTTTATAGAGTGGTTGAAGTTGTATGTGGGTCAATTCCTCTCTACAACAAAGTAATTGACAACTAGTGAAAATAGACAAATGACAAACATCCTCAACTCTACTATATCTTTGCCATGCCATATCCACCATCCAATAAGGTCAAATTGAGTTAATGTAGCTCTATCCATCTTCGCCTCTAGTTTGTTGAATTTTGGACCATAAAGATTAGTAAAGACAAGCCATTGTGTTTGAAGTAAAGTTGACTCATTTGAATACATCTTTCAAAGGACGTTAAATTAACTCTTCTTTCACCAGTCATCATCACAAGAAGCAACCTTCCAACTTTTGGTGCATACCATTTGGGATTTAGAGCAAAGGTTGCCATATGAAATGGTGTGTTCATGGTGTTTCACTACATCACAATGGTCTTAACTCATGGAATCCTCAATTAGGAACTATATAACAAATTGCTCAGTTTATCTACCCAAGCATGTTGACAAATGTCTGTTAAATCTCTCCAAGACTAGGAGAGTCCCTATTAGCATGTCAAATGAAATTGACAATAGGTGAGATAAAGAAAGCTAACATATATGTAAACAAAAATTTCAAAAAAGAACCAGTTAATGGGTTTCAAAGGGTTAAACCTTGTCAACAGGCAGAGAGGATTACTAATTGGCAACCACCAGACTTGAGGTGGATCAATGTAAATTTTGATGGTGCTGCTCGTGGCAATCCTGGGCCGTCAAGTGCAGGTTGTGTTGCGAAGGATAGAAGAGGTGTAGTGATGGCCAAATGTAAACAACGACTAGAAGTAGGATCCAACAATGAAGCAGAAGTTAAAGCAGCTCTTTTGGCGGTTCAATTGGCTGGTAGACTTGGTGTGGAGAACTTACATCTGGAAGGGGACTCCCAAATTATCACACATGCCATTATCAAAGGCAAAGCTCAGAATTGGAAAATTGATAGAGAGATAAAATGCATTAGAAATCTCCTAGCATCTTTTTGAAATTTCAAAGTGTCCCATGTGTATAGGGAGAGTAATCAAGATGTCAATTCTTGTGCCAACCAAGCCTTTGATTTAGAGGTTGGCAATATCAGTTTAGATATTTATCCCCCCAATGGCATTATTTTGGACTGATTTGAAGTGAGATAGGGGTGGGTGGCGTTGATATTGGAGTCACTGAACGGATTCTAAACAAAGCATTTTGTTTAAACTTAATCATTTATTGCATGTCAGAGTTGATGCAGTGACAGACTCCTAAAGGCGTGCGGAATGATGGGGATCTTCTCCAAATCCTTTGCTTATATGGTGGAGAAGAATTGTTTTGGTTTGAATGGACAGGATGGCAGCTTTCTTTCACTAAGCCATACCAACTGCGAGCTATGTTATGGCACAGTTATTAACAATTTGCAGTGCCCACCCTATGAATGACTTAATGCATTAAAGACATCCTTCATAATTCTGGAGTCTTCAATTTGGGTGCATAAGGTGTATGAAGCAAGCCAAAAGACTTAATGTCAAGTTGAAGAAGGTAAGCAGGCGCTTCATTTATCATTCTTCAGCGACTGGTATTGAGATACACTTCAGTGAATCACTCTGTCACTGGAGAATGGAGCCAAACTTTTCCTTGCAAGCGGCGAGACCCATGGTGGCATTTTAGGGTGAAATTTCCAATGAAAGACTTACAAATGTATTCAAATTTGACGATAAGGATTTTCTCACACAGGTAAAGATTGTTCTTGGGGAGGAATATCTGAGTGCTCACTACAAATACCACACCAATGCCATGTTGCTTCCATGTTTGTGGCATGGTGATTTGAGCTGGAAAACAAAGAGAAGGTGAGGTGGATAGTTAGCAGCTGTGTCAGAGAAGAATGGTGTGGAGGTCTTGAAAGTTTCATGAAGATGACGCGGGATGAGAAGGGCTTTGTATGTCCTAAAGGTCCTTGGCTCCATGTTGGTGAATTCCATCCTCCTTTGCGCCCATCTCATATGGAGTGCAAACTGTAACAAAGAGGTCCATCGGGCCTCTGCACAAATCGGTATAAATGGGGTAAAGGAATACTTCATGGCTCAAGAACGGCAAGAGATTCAAAAGGAGCTAGACAAGTGGGGTCCCTATGAAATGAGACCCTCACGATCGACAAAGGATTCCTCATCGAGACATAAGCAAGGTCGTCCACACGGCTCGAAGAAGAAGATGACAAGGTGAACACTGTGGATAGGATTCACACCAAAGCACAAGGATGATGTAGATGATCCTGAGGTGGCGGCGGATGATATAGTTTTATTATTAAAACAAAATTAAAGATATTAATAAAAAATAAATATATTATATATAACTATTATAATATCAATTAATTTCATCAAATTATATATCCAATATGTATTTAAAGAGATATAAATATAAAAAAATATAAATATTAAAAAAACTAGATATAGAACACTTAACTGTTATATAAATAAAAAATTTCAAAAACTAAATATAAATTTAACTTGGATTTTAATAGTTTTCATTTTAATATAAACTCTATTCCCAAAAAACTAAATAAAATTAACATTTAAACTATTAAAATTTAAAATCGAACAATGTTAGTAGTATTTTATAAACTATTTAGTAGTTTTTATATTTATAATTTTTAACCTAACTATATATAAAATTAAAAATCCACCCATAACCTAAACTGAACTATATTAAAATGGACTATTAAAATTTAAAATCCAACTATTACAATTAAATTATCGAACTATTGAAGTTTAAAATATAACTGCTTGTTGTGACCTAATCATACATCACCCCATTTCAAATGGGGACCCCCTACTTTTTAGACCCTCTCGCTCTTTTGGTTTTTGGGTGTTTTCGCAGCAGTCTCGTCAATCCTCTGAGTTTGCAAGTGTTTGGGGGTCAGTTTGATCAAGTCTACAACTCGTTTGAACAATTTTGGCTAAGTTTGGAGCTCGTTTTGTCTGTTTTAGGGTTTTGCTCTTCAAACTTGGATTTAAGGCCCTTCCTCTAGGGTTTGTGAAAAATTGAAGGCTGCATCAAAATCAGGACCCTTTAAGGAACCTACACATGAAATTTGGGTGAATTCTGAGCAACTTTCTATTTTTAGAAAGTTCCTATTTTTTAAGGATTTCACTGCCATAGATGCACTACTTTTTTTGCCTGGTGAGTAAATACAACTTTTACTAGCCATAAAACTCGCCGAGTTTTTGGCGACTTTTTCACAAAAAATCAGCAAGTTTCTATAAAAAAACTCAGCAACACTAAAAAAGAGGCCCAAACATGTCAAAAAATTATCTATTTTTGTTTTTTCATGTCAGTTTCATTCTCTTCATCAAAATATATACATGAAATATTTGTTATATTTCATGTATATATTGGCAGGATGTTTGAGAGTGGTTTCAGATCTCTAGGAGTTATAATGCAAATTCTAGGTTTTAGAAGATCTTTTAATTTTTCAGACTTAGTCAAATTTCAGTAATCAGTATGCTCCTATCAACATTCTTTCGCTCTCTCTATTTGACTCACTTTATCTACCCCAAATTTTAGACCTATCTATCTCCCTATCACTCTTCCTCTATCTCCCTCTCTACCACTCTCTTTCTCACCCTCAGACCCCAACGAGGGGTGCTATCCTCAACCTAATTTTAATTTGCAGATGCTTGGTGGCAAAGTTGGGGTGGAAATACCCCAAATCTCAAAAAAATTGCCCTCAGAATCTTATGTCAACCTTGGAGTTCATCCAATTGTGAGTGCAATTGGAGCTTGTTTGAGGCCAAAGACACGAAGAAGAGGAGCAAGTTAGCTCAAAAACGCCTCAATGACCTTGTCTTTGTGCAATATAAATCTTCGGTTGCACATAAGGAAGGTAGAGGAAGCACCAGCTGATCCAATTGATTTGGATGATATAGATCCTTACAGTGATTGAATATCATAGGACCAACCTCCATTGTTTATAGAGGATGACATCAATGATTTGGAGAGGTAGGCTACAAAGGAGGAGGGAGGTGGATTTGGTTTCACACTAGATGACATTGAGGAGGATGAGGAGTCATTGCCAGTGCCAGGTGCAGCTAGAGACAGAGCTGCATCTAGGATGGAGGATGAGCCACAACTTGAGCCAGTCATACTGAGCAAGGAGGCACAATCACGCCCCCAATAGATTTCTAGGACTAGACCCTCTAGTTCTACCTCTACCTTAGTTTTTACTTGAGTTGGGAAGAGAAAGATGTAATTGTATTGATTTATTTACTTTTAGTTCTACAAAAACTATTTACTATTTTGCTTCTAGCCATCAACATTCCTCATGAGGATGCGATTTTGTACTCACTTTGCGTTTAAATATATCTAGACTCAACTTGTTTCTTTTGTGTTCTCATTTATTGACTCATGGGATGCATCTTCTCATTGAATTTGCAAAAAAAATGCATTTCTAATTAAATTTAAGCAATTTTTTAAGTTGCTGAGTACTGGTCGAGTTTTTCCCGAGTTTTATTTTCAAGCCTTGGCGAGTTTTTGCTAATGGCAAGTAGTTCAACTATGTTCACTGCCTCCTAGATTGGTCTAATTTTGCCAAAAATCAAACGTACTGTTTTTAGTAGTTTCCATTTTTAGTAAGTGTCTCCGCATCCTATTTTGCCCTAATCCTAGCATTTTGAAACACTTTCTATTCTTAAAAAGTCTATTTTTGGCAAGATCTTCACAAGTAGACACCAAAGACTGAGCATTCCTGATCATTTCTAAATCCGGAAAATTGGAAAAGGCAAGCAATTTGGTCAAAAAATGGCTAAGTATGGAGCTCTCAATCCAGAAGTGAAAAGTATTGAAAATCTCCCAAGTCTGGCAAAATCACTTCAAATCTAAATATGGCATCTTGAATTTGGAAAACAATGAAGGAATTGACTAAGTATGGATGAAGAACTAAGCAAGAATCCTTGCCAAGGCTGAAGTGGACAGTATTGAAAATCTCCTAAGTCTAGCAAAATCACTTCAAATCTAAATATGGCATCTTGAATTTGGAAAACAATGAAGAAATTGACTAAGTATGGATGAAGAACTGAGCAAGAATCCTTGCCAAGGCAGAAATGTGCGAGTATGGTCGAATTCCTTGGCATAGTGGGTTTGGCGCTCTAGGAAGAGCAAGGGTGCTAAAGAGGGGTGGTGGAGGAATTTTCCTTGACCATGCCCAAATAAAGCCCAAGGAGAATAGAGGGCGCTAAAACAAGGGTGTGGAGGAATTTTCCTCCACACCATGAATTCCTTCATGATGCCAAATCAGCGCCCAAGGAGATGCTCAAGCACCAAATGAGGGGGGTCATGGAAAAAGTAAAACAAGTCAAATTCCTCTCCTGCATGGAATCAACACTCAGTTTTGAGGTTAGGCGCCAAACAGGAGATGCCATGGAAAAGTCATTCAAAGGTGAAATTCCTTGACCCTAGCAAATTTGCGCCCAAGGAGAAGATATGGCGCCAAAATCAAGGTGCCATGGAAAAACCAAAATTTTGAAAGTTCCTCCTTTGCAGAGAAATGGCGCCAAAATTAAGGTGCCATGGAAAAACCAAAATTTTGAAAGTTCCTCCTTTGTAGAGAAGTGGCGCCAAAAGTTAGTTGAGGGCGCCAAACTGAGGGTGCCATGGAAAAAGGCAAGAAATTCAAATTTACTTCACTTGGAGAATTCCACACCAAGGACGAGTTGAAGGTAAACAATTTCTAAGGCAAGGAAAGAAACAGGGATGAACTGAAAAGAAAATTCCCCATGGAAAAAAAATTGAAAAATCCATTTTCAGGCAACAAAATTCATCCAAATTTTTAAGAAAATCAGATTTGGATTAGTGAGAGAACTTTCTCTCTCTTGGACCTTCGAACCCTAATTTGGGAAAATTCCTAAAAAATAGGACGTGCAAAATTGATGAAAAAGCTTCCCTTGAACATGGCACATTCAAAATTTCAAGAAAATTCTCCATGAATCAAATTTTCTCTCCTGAAGTTGTCTCTCCTAGGGTTTTCGCCATGTGGATAAAAATAAAAAATCTCAAGTAATTCTTTCAAATATCCCTCCAAGATTTCAAAATAGAAAGTTTGCGAGTTGGCGACACAAAAGAAAAGAATATTCCAAGTTATGAAGCATAACTCAGGCATTTATGGAAAATTCCATTTTGAAACTCAATGACGAAGGTGGAACCCGTTTGCATGGCATGTTGAAGAGGAAAGTATGACGCATCATTAAAACAACTACCGATTTTTTGGTCTTTCGCCAACTTGGCAAGTTGGTGGAAGGATTCTATTAAAGAAAGCATATGCAATTCATTTTTCATGTGCGAATTTGGAGAAAAGGTTAAAGTTGGAGAGAAGTAGCAAGAGTCAGGCTTGAAGAATTTTTTATTCCTTTTTTCAAAAGTTGATCTCGGAGGTTTTATTTTATTCCTAATTACGAATTGTCCAGCTGGAAATTCTTCTTTTTCAATCTATTTTATTCCTAGCAATAATTTTAATGTTGATTTATTTTTGGTTTTGCAGGAATGGCAAAGTCAAGTAAGGCATCGACTATTTCCAGATAGGCATAGATCAAGCCTGAGATGAAAGGATTCCTTCCATAATCCAAAATGGTGACTTTCAACTTGGCTGCTTTCCGGATCAAGATGTTTGGAACAATTGGAAATAATCCATCACCTATCGCTACCAGGATTGTTAAAAGCGGGATTGTTGCAGCAGCAAATTTCCCTCCATCTATTCAATGCCCACAATTAATCTTGGAATGCGCAAAACACTACAACCCAGAGAGGACTATTTCAACAAAGAATGGCAAGCTTTTGGCCAACCTAACTCTGAAGGCTATTGGTGAAACCTTTGGGATTCCATCACATCATTCCATGACTTACAAGACTATGGATAGAGCTAAGGCAGTATATGATGCAAGTTCTGATAGATGTGCCAAAATCATCAACAAGAGCTGGTTGTAGAAGCTAAGGCCTCACATCTCCAAGATGCCCAAACAACTCACCGTTTTTGAATTCAAGCAAGAGTACGTGGACTTGTTGATGATGTTGAGCAGAATTATGGGGTGTTCGCATACCACCAATTTTGAGAAGTGGATGTTCTTCTTCATTGGTGAAGTCATGAATGCCAATGGAATAGTAGATTGGGCTAGGTTAATCAGCCACCATGTGCATGAATAGCTTAAAAATCTAAAGGATAAGAAGACCCAATCCTTCTACATGAACTCTTATGTGATTTATTCACTCGCAAGGATGAGTGGCTTTGATGGTTTGCTAGGAAGTGAGCCCATGGGATGTGGACGAGCAAAGTTGAAGGTCCATGAATACTATCCCCAACTGCACCTACACAATACTAGTTCATTCAAATTGGTGAATGACACCTTTACCATGCACTTAACCAAGTTGATGCAGAATGAGCTCCATACAAGGGTGTCACCAATAGTCAGGGCACTGATACAAAAGTTTGGGGCCATGTTCCTGCAATTTCCGAAGTTTACTTATATCAAGACACAAGGATTCTCCTACCAACCATACAAATTACCAAGATATCCGTCAGATAAGTTGGTGTTGTGGGAACTTATGAGACAATTGACAACCTATGACCAAATTCAGAAAAAGAAAAGAAAGTTGTCCATCGAATTCCCTTTCGTCCTTGGTGACTATGAAGAATTGTGCCCCAACCTAGCAGCGGCTGAAAAGGCGGTAGAAGAATTGGCATTTTATCACTTGATGCCCTACACATCCAAATCTTACTAGGATCCATATTGTAAAACCAGGAAAGTTGCTGGAGTGAAGTTTGTGAACAAATTTCACCTGGAAGATTTGTGGGCCAATGCCAAGGATGACCTCGAGGTCAGGAAGAAAATGTTCTCCAGACTACCCCTTGACATGATTAGAATCAATGAAATAATGCAAGTGACGAATCAAGTAAAAGAGGATCCAAATGTAGTGCAGCCAGAATTTGAAAAAGTAAAGGACCAGCCCATCCAACTTCCAAATTGATCAAAGCCTGAAGTTGATGATCTAGACATTTTAGCTAAACCAATTCTAAAGTTCACCAAGCATTGGATCGACTAGCATGTCAAGGCGTTGAAGGAAAGAAATGTCCATCTGAGCTACCAATTAATGGGGAATCTAAATTCCCACAATGAGGCCACAAAAGGATTGTCACAGGCCCAAGCTGAGGAAGGAAAAATTCAGCAAGGAAAGGCTAGACCTAGTGAAGGAAAGAGCACTCCAAAGAAGCCTTGGACAAGGAAAAGGAAGGAAAGCTAGCCAAATGTCCAACCAGAAATTCAGCTAGTTGTTCAACAAGAAGTCCACCAAGAAGAACCACAGCAAAAGAGAGCAAGGGTGGAAGAAACTCAATCCCCAACCAGTTCTTTCAGCGTGCGAGAGATGGAAATGTTCACACAAGAAAATCCATTGAATCCACCACAGGGTGATTTTCCAGATACCACACTTGAACAAGACGTTCTTAGCATTAGTGCTTCACACAAGCCAACTTAGCAGGGAGATCAGAGGCAAGAACTTCCTCCCCATGTAGAAGAACCATGCCAAGATAGTTTCGTAGGAACAATCCTTGGAGAAATGGAGGAAACTTCACAGTAACATGCACATATGGAGATTCAGGATCAATCAACAGCTGCTCCAAATTGCCTAAGAAAAAGATTGAGGAAAGAACAAGAAAGCGAAGCAGATCCAGCATAGGAGTTGGAGGAAATTTTGAGAATGGAAAAACTAGCAGAAAAGAAGGTTGCTCAGAAATTTTTTAGGGTCACGAGGGATAAATCTAGATATAGAACTTTGCATATAGCTAAGCCTACAGCTGATAAGGATAGAAATGAGATCACGCGAGATGACTATTTAATTAGAGAAGTTGATCTAGGGCATGCTTCCATGGTTCGGGTGATGGAAGACTTTGAAGGGTCATCCATGGCCATGATAGAAAAGATGCAAAAGATGAAGGCAAAGTGCAAGAGGCTGAAGAGCAAAAACAGGGCCTTGTGCAAATATATTAAGAGTTTCAAACACCCACTCAAGGAAGAGTATCCATCTTTTATTCCTCCCTCTTCTCTTCCAAAGGAGTCCATTGATGAAGCTGAAAAGGTTAGGAAAATTGCCCAATACTCTAGGGAATGGGTGGAGGATGTTTTCACTGCAGCCGGAAAATTCATTGAAGACTTGGCTAGCCTTCATTCTAGACTTGTTGTGCTCTTGAACCGTTTGGAAGTTGCATGGGAAGATGTTTGCATTTATTAGGACTTGACCATTCCACGACTCAGAGCCTTGATGAAAGTCCCGAAGTAGACACTGATTGACGAGAAGGTGATCCAAGAGAACAAAGTTTATGACTTCCTGCAATGGTTTTGTGACGCCTGCAACTAGAAGGGAGGCCTTTGAGAGATTCACCACGGAGTCTTTAGCTTTGAAAGACTCAATCAGGTGGGTTCAGGAGGAAATCATCAGTGCAGTTGAGGCCTTGCTTGCAAAGAGGTTGAATGAAGGCGAAGTGACAGTGAATTTCCTAAGGGCTCAGTTGCATGAATTCTTCTTTGTGGGAGCATTTTCCAAGGCTCACTTTGAGAATGTTTCTTTTTTTTCCAGCACTATGCAGAGGACACGAGAAATGGTAGCAAAATGGGAAAGTTTATATCCAAGAGTGAAGAAGAAATTGCTTTGATGGAGTTTCGAATAGAGAGCGTGCCAAGTGTCTTCGTAGGAGAATTAGAGGCCGTCATCGCCAAGGTCATTACATATGCCATAAATGAACGATAATGGTCGTCCATTTTTGGATGAGGACCTTTTGACCGAGTGACATAGTGGCATACTTATTGCTGGAATATTTTGACCAAGTGGCAACTGGGTCAATGCATGTTGAATTAATGGAGCAGCTTTTGCATGCAACTGCCGCATTTAAGGAATTATGGCAGATTCCTTTTGCATGCAGTCGTCGCATGTAGATTTGATGGTGCATTTATGACATGATGGGGCAATTTTTGCATGGAGGAATATTCAACGCATTTTGGACAAGTTTAGTGAGTAGTGGCGCATTTAATGCATTTTGGATACCATTTGTAATAGGCTGAAATTAATTGTACATGGGCATCAATGGGTATTTATTGTAGATTTCCACCTTGTTGCATCATGTGTGGGGAATCTTTTAGAGGGAAAACCCTAATTAGGGTTTTGCATGTAGCCAAGGCTTGAAGCCTATATAAAGGGGTGACCACCCTCATTTGTAAGGGAGGAAATATTGCTTTTGAGATTGTTGCGATAATATTGAAGCAGTTAACTTAATACATTGTTCAATTTGATGCTGTATACTTGTGCTATTTTATGACTTGCATGGTCTCACTCTCTTCACTTAGAATAGATTTGCTTTCAAGTTGTTAGATGAATGGGATTTGATGAGATTGTTTGCAGTGAAACCCGTGCTCATACCTTTTGTTAGTAGCTGATTGTTATTATTTTTGCAAGGTTAGTCTAAGCCTTTTATGCATGGAAACTTAACTTCATTCATCGGGTGGACATTGTTCGTTGATGGTATTCATTGGTGTTCTAAAAATATTTTGCACAACCTTTGAAGATTGCACCGCCTTTTTGTAGTTGTCTCCTAGCGGCGAAGCAAAGTGTGGTTTGGTTTCACTTGAGCAATCATTGTCTCCTTGTTCTTAGAGTTAGAATAGCATTTCTAAACCCTTCCCATTTACTTTCCGCATATTTTAAATCCAAAAATCCTAAAAACGAGCCTTTCATTGATAAATCATTCATGAGTAAATTCCTTGAAGTTGCGAAATTGTTTAATCTTCTTCGAGTGTGCGTAAGTCCACTTGGATTACTGTCAAATCACATTAGCCAACTGAGTCACGTCCGTTGCAAAAAGGAACCTTGGAGTCGATTGTCTGAACTTCCTACAATCTTAGCATGCAATCATACTTTGATCAAGAGAGAGTGAAGTGACCGTTAGGCAACTTTATTTTGTGTTTAGGCGTTGTCATAAAAAACATGTCAACACTACAAAAATTGAATATGTGAGTCCAAACAAGTAGTTCAAAAAAGACACCAATTTGCATTCAAAAAAGAAGTGTTCAAAACATTCTTTATCTCATTGTTTGTTCTTGTTGATTTCTCCCTACAATTAATGCAGAGATTTTTCATTCACATGTTTGCCTTTGATTTTGATTTACTCAATACTGGTAACACCAAGGAGTGGTCTTTGCATTGAATTGAAAAACATTTGATATGAGAAATTAATTGCTCCAATTTGATTTGTGTAGATATGAAGGCATGATAAATAAATTTAAGGTTTGTTACTTGTGAAGAAAGGGTCACACCATCTACTTCAATAGACGATATGGCAAGTGCATTAGGGATGCAAAAAAGGGAAAGGTTATGTTACTAGGCTCTTTGAAAACAAGTGCCAAATTGCAAACAATGGTTCAGATATAGGTTTCACCTAAGGTTCAACCTAGACACCCGAAGTACCCTATGGGTCTTGTTGTCACGTGAAATTGCACCTTATTGGAACTAACCCAACATTCCAATGACACAATGAGAATGATCTCCATGTGTGGGACCTTGCAATTGAGATCAAACCCTTGGAGAATGCCAACTTCCTTTGTAAACCTAGATGCAAGGTGATGATCCAACCCAACAGAAATAAATCCTACAATTTAATCCTATTCTACTGATTTACCAAAGAAAAGGGAAAGAAGGAATGCATGGAAGGTAAGGGGTGGTGATGCACCTAGATTAAGATTAGTTTCTCCCTTTTCTCACAATAACACAAAGAATTTATAATAGTTGCTAAAAGAACTCAAGTTTCTATTTCACAACTCCTAAAGACAAAAGTTGAGGTAAGGAGTTTGACAAGTACTAAGAGGGGAGAAAAGATTCATAGATAGCCCTTACACACAGGTTTTACACAGCTCATGTATTTAAGGCATAGAAACATTCATACAATCATAAAGGCAAAGAAATTTACACAATATTATAGAGGTGAGAAGAGGTAAAATACAATTTTCATTCATTCCAAAACATAAAGCTAAATATGATGTATAGATAATTGAATATTTTACAAGTCTCTAGTCTTAACTAAGGAGCTACTTTACAAAATGACGCCTAATAAACTATATCCCTGAAGGAAGACATGGGAGATGTCAGAAAGTCACACAAAACCCTAGACACAAACCCGACCAATGCACTGATGACAAGTGACTTCCACAAATCCAATCAGCACGACCTAGAGGCATGGAAAGACATCTTTGGACGTGACCAATCCTGAGGATTGCTGACTTGTGGGTTTAAGTGTAGAAAGGAGAAAAAATTGCCCAAGAAATCTACTACAAAAGTGACCAAGAAATGGTGTTCTGACAAAAGAATGTTTGTAGCATGGAATAAAGCACGAGCATCGCCTTGTACCCCTTGGATCCGTACCCAAATGCAATAATATACCATTTAGAGCTTCCTCGAATAAAAGTCCGGTGGTTGCAAACATTAATGGCATTGCAGAGTGGTAGGTGAGAGAACACATCTCAGGAGCATCCCTATAGCTATTGGCAAAATTTTGAACCTTTGTGTGCCATTGTGCCCACCTAACCTAGTATAAGTGCATTAAAACCTTTGATGCTATGACAACAACTTTACCCATCAAGCATCAAGCCTTAGGCTTCCTTTGGATTGCTTGTTGATTTAAACTTGGATAAGCACATGTCCATGTGTGATGCCTCAATGAGACACTCCTTTGTCAGGCATCCAGCATTGGGGATTCACATTACTGTCTATCATAGAGAAGAGAGGAAGAGATACTCTAAAAGTTGGAACCTCAATGATGGCGCCAACATGACATCATTGGAAAAAAGGATGATGCCAAGAGATGTCATCATGGACAAGAATGGCTTGGAATGGATGACGTCAACATGTCATCAATTAAGGGGAATGACATTAGCAAATGAATGGAAAAGGTTTGGGATTTTGGGGATGGTCGAAAAGGTATGAAGCCAAGGAAAAGTCTGAAAGTCCAAAGGACTTAGAAGAATCCAAAAATGGGGAAGAGAATTGTTGGGAATGGAAATCGTAGATATCACTTGACAAATGCCAAAAGTGGTAAAAGGGAAAAGGAAACTCTAAACTCTTAAAGACTTTGGCGAAATGAAGGTAAAGGATATGTCAAAATTTCGAGGATGGTTTTAGACTTTTAGTATAGGGGCGAGTCTGACAACATATTGAAGGATGGAGAAGTCCAAAAGTTTGACACAACATTTTAAGCTTCAACGATCAAGAATACTACAAAAGGAATGCTTAAAAAGAAAGGGGAATAAGAGAACCACTGACAACTCAACAAACCAACAAATGCAACAATTATAAAAGAGTAAACTTCAATGATTGAGAATGTAGGGAAATGTGTATCAAAGAGGCAAGCGTGGAAAGGAAATGCCAAAGCTTCGAAATTTGACAAGCTTAGACATTTTTGAAGCAATAGAGATTAGGAGTCATACCATTGGAAGAAGATGGGAAGGCATGATGGGAGGAAAAACTTTGAACGACTAATGGGGATGACAACATCAACATGCAGTCATTGTAGGAAATTAAGGTCAAGAAAGTAGAAGAAAGGGTGCCTAAGAAGGCACAAAGGCAAAGAAATTCTCGAGAGACCAAAAGTCCGGCGAAGGAACACTTAGGCATAACAGGTTTTAGAATTTGGGGATCAAGCAAACCATTGGGAAACTAGTTAATTGAGGACCCACCAAAAGTCCAACACTCAACAAAATCAGCACTTAGGTGGATACACTCTCCGAACTTTGAGGATTCGAGAGCTTAAGGAATGGCAAGGAAGTAAAGGAGATCTTGATAGCCCAAAGGCCCAAAAACTTAGCCACATTTTTACAATGATCATGATAGGGAATCGAGGCCAATAGGAAAGGCATTACGATAGGATGTCTACAAAACTCTGAAACTCCAAGAAGGCAAACACTTACATAGAATTGGGTTTTCAATGTGGGATATTTGACTAAGGCATGCACAGGAGAACTCATTGCAACAACTAGAGAAACAATTCATGCAAGATGGCCCATTCAGGATCTCTCAAATCGGTTATCATCAATAGGCACTAAAAAAGTGGCATAAAATGATAATAGTTCATGCTGTCAAACCTTGGGAGAACCTATATGGAACCAACATCAAATCAAAAGAGAACTTAAGTTCTGACTTTGATTTTTTGAAAATAGAAATCCTCTTAATGTTAAGTGTCTCTTGCAATCTGCTCAATAGAATGCAAGTTTGTTGAAATCTTGGGAAGAATTGTTGCTGATACCAGGTACTTTTGATGGAGATTTGATAAAGACTTTGTTGTCATTGGAAGCCACTGCTCTATTAAATGTTAAAGAGACCTTGCTTTGCTCACCTAATGATGATTACATCTGGTACAAAGAAGTCTGATGCTGCATAAATACAATTGTTATAAGCTGGAAGGATAAAAACCAACTTCACTACTCTACTGCTATGAAATGAGTAATGTATGCAGGTTTATTTATGCATTAAACAATGTTATTTCCAGAACCCCTGCCATCTATATATATTAACTCTTTTTTATCTTTCAAAAGCTATTTAAAACTGAATTCTCTCGAGTAGTCCCTTTATTCAACTTATATGATGAAGTTTATATTAATGACATAAATGCAGATGTCCAAGGGATTGAGCTTAATTGTTTCAAGCACTGATTTCTCATTGTAGAGACCCAAGTTCAAATCCTAATAGGGGCATATGATAAGGAATTATGTTGACTCTTTGTCTTCCATAAGTGGTTTCTAGTGCAGTTGCTTGTATTCATCTCATGTTCATGCTCACATGTGCAGAATGTTGTAAGCAATTAGCAATATAAAAAAATTAATGTGGATACACACACACACACACACACACACACACACACACACACACACACACACACATACAAACATACATACACACATACATACATGCACACACATACATACATACATGCATACACACACACATACACACATTAATGTGGACACACACACACACACACACACACACACACACACACACACATACAAACATACATACACACATACAAACATACATACACACATACATACATACATGCATGCACACACACATACACACACGTACACACATACACACACACACACATACAGACATACAGACATACATACATACACACATACATACAAACATACATACACACATACATACATGCACACACATACATACATACATGCATACATACACACACACACACACACACACACACATACAGACATACACACATACATACATACACACATACATACAAACATACATACACACATACATACATGCACACACATACATACATACATGCATACACACACACATACACACACACACACACACATACATACATACACACATACACACACATACAATATGCATACACACACACACACATATATACATACATACATACCATAAGTGGTTTCTAGTGCAGTTGGTTGTATTCATCTCATGTTCATGCTCATGTGCAGAATATTGTAAACAATTAGCAATATAAAAAAATTAATGGGGATGGATAGTTATATTCACACTGAAAACCGAAAAAAAAAACCTCACACCTGACTCTGAACCTGAATCAACAACTCCGAAAAGGGAATAAAAATTTTTAAAAATTCTGAAATCCAATGTGGAGAAAGATAAGTTTAGCCTATTAGGAAAACATTAAAAATGAAAGGAGGGAGTGAACAGATGCGAGTAGCGGAGCAGAATGCATAGGCTTAAGGTATCATATGTTGCAGGGTGAGAATTGTAAAAACAAATATGAAAGGGGTGAGAACAAAGGAGATAGATGGCTAGGGAGAAGCAATAATTCAAAGAGAATACAAAAGGTGGGATTTAAACTTTGCTATTTAATAATTTATTATTTTTTATAACATTTGCAACTGTTTAATGTCTTCCAAAATATCATAGAAGTCCCAACCAACCACAACACATCCAATCTTCACAATAATTGAAGGTGGGCACTGCCAGCTGCTGCTTAAAATGGCATGGGTCATATCCTGCCTTCATATATTAACGGTATGCGTGCATATTTGGCATTGCAAAAGCAAGAAGAGGACCACTTGCGTCCAATGTAAATTAGCAATGACTAATAATCTAAGTTGCCGAATCGGGTACGGGAACGGGAACGGGTAGGTGGGTACGAAATGCTGGTATGGCAGAAATTGTTTTTGTGGGTTGGGTACGTTTTTGGTACGTTTATCATATGTGTGTATATATATCTGTGTGTGTGTGTATATGTATATACATATATGTGTGTGTGTGTGTGTATAGAGCTAAAAAATAGAATTAAGTTTAGAATGTCATATATCAATACATATGCTAAACAAAACCATTACAAATTTCAAATTTTGATACGTAACATACTAATTTAAATTCAGTTTTCAATATCAAAAAGATCAAACTAGAATACCATGATAGATAAGTTCTGAGTTCACTAATCAGCACTGTAGGTCTTAAGAATATTAAAAAGATCAAACTAGAATCACTAAAATTTCAGAAACATTTCGGCTTCTAAAAAATGCAGACCTCGGATGTACCCACAGGAGATTCGTTTCAGAATCTGATTCCTGTATGTTTCGTACCCGGAATCACCCAAGAAATCCCACAATTCAGCAACAATTCATTGAACTATCAATGCAATTTTCCACCTCTTTAGTGTAAGAGAAGGATTGTAATTGTGTTCTAATCGATAGTACCAATCCACATAAACAATTAAAAAAAACGCTTGTTAAAGCCTATCACTATACTTTACACTAAGAAAATGAAACTCAATTATGCATTTCTATTGGAGTGCAATTACTAGCATATATGTTTATTAGAATTATGGGTAGATAACTTCCTTCTAACAAAACCATAATTACCAAATCCAGGCAGATCGGAATTTTTGGGACCAGCAAGATATGTCCAATTTGGTCCGTACATCTCAATTCATATAAAAAAAATTAAAAATTTACCGAACCTTTTTTCCGATTTTAGATTTCTGAATATTTTAACCTTGTGAATGAATCAGATTTTCTGAACCTGGTAATTATGAACCATATCACTAAAATTTTATCAATATAGGTTGGATGAAACTGGAGATAATTGAAGTGTTTCATTCACTTATCCAAGCCTTCTCAGTCATTACTTGATTACTCTAAATACCAGTATTTTTTAGTATTAAATATCTTTCATTTGCTTATATATGGATTTATACTCTGCTGATTGCATAAGTCATGATGCTAATTCAACCTCATACTCCATGCAGTTTCCCCTTTTAAAACTATTTATTAGTTTCAAATTTAATATAGCCAAGCATACCAACCTTCTGGAATTTCTTCTTTTAGTATTTGAAGACTTTCTGCGAAATCTACTCCGACCAACTTCCTTAACAAACAGTTTAGCATCACCCAATTCTGATCCACAAAGTTTTACAGCCTTTGAAACTGCTTCGCTGTCTTCAAATTTAATAAACGCAACCCTGAATAGTTATATGAGACAAATTAAGAGCCAGTATATTAAAGAAATCATCTCCAGGTTATCAAAAAATTTTATTAGGAAAAAAGGATACCCACCTCCTAGAGTCTCCTGCTTGGATGTCATTCGGAACACGGATATCTTTGATGTTTCCACAATCCTCAAAATGCTTCATCAAGCTTTTCCGAATCTGAAACACATTTTATACAGTAAGGTGACTAATCCAACCTAAATATAATACAGGAGGAAACAGGTGCAAAATTTAACAAACTCACATCCTCCTCCTGTTGGCTCCTTTGTAATCCCCTAACAAGAACAGTTGAATCCAGCACATGCTTGTTGCTATTATTGCCATAATCAACTTACATTAGTAGGTAGTCATGGATATAGCACTTACCAAATATTTATCATTTGACAAAATTCAAAACATTTGATCCATAAAAAAGGCTGCAAGATCTAATAATACCTAAGCTTTTCTGCTAAATCCAATTTAACATTCCGATTATAAAACATTTCACCATTTTTCTCCAACGCCTGAAAAAAGAGAACACAAACCGACAAAAAGGAGTTAGCATTTAAATTATAATGGCATGTCACAGCTTTATAAAATTATGAATGAAGGTATGCATTTAAGAGTACAGTATCTAACACCAACATCCAATAATCAGTCTCCAGTCGAACTGTTAAGGTCATACAAGGTAAATTTTATAATTTTTCATAGAAAATCTGAGCAAAAGATTTTTCAGAAAGAAGCAAATAGCAGATAAATAATAGCAATGTAGGATAAAATACTTTCGAGTTTATAGGTTTTACTTAATTAAACAGTGGAATTGGGCATGACTCAATTCATTACAACAAAGATATGAAGACAAAGTCACAAGTAACTAATCAAGCACAAATTCAGAATAACTTTATAGAACTGAAGTCTACATCTTCTGAGATATTTTGTCATTTATGAAACCCTGCAAAATTACAGATGCCCACCAGCACATGAAAGAAGCAGGAATCATTGTCCCTTAGTAAGAATGCTTAAATCCAATCGGACAGATCTTTCATTCAGTTGAGGAAAATCCTACCAATAAATGGAAATCAATTAGTAAGTTGAAGAAAATATTCATGCTGAAGCCCATCCTTCGTAATGCACCTGAATGAAATTTGATTGTGAAATTGATCAATGCAAGTGGTAAAGATTATAAATGGTATGGAGATGATGCCAGAAAATGCCATGAAAAGGGAAATGGTAGGCACTTGCAAATGGCATTCCAAAGGCAATAAACAAAATAAGGGCAAATGCATTTCAAAAGTGGGAAAAGAAAGTTATAACTATATTCCACAACCTTGAAAGCAGCAACATTGTTGGTCTTAGTAAAGACTGACATCACCAGCAATTTAATCATGTATAATACACTTATAAGAATCACTCATATAGAAAATATTTTATCTATGAAGATAATATTCCTAACAAATAGTCAACATGCAGCATTAGTCAATAAATGGCTTGTTAGAAGTGCAAAACATCTGAATGCATTTAACCACCTTTACAGCTGCTGCTTCTGTTGCAAATGTAACATGACAAAAGCCTTTCATAGAACCATCAGCATTCTTAGCCATTCGAATATCACTCACATGACCAACATCTTCAAAAAACTCCAACCTGCTCAATAAGATAAGTGAAAGCTAATAGTTAACCAAAATTCATAACCAGGAAAACGTACATATAACAAGAAGGATACAGAAAAAGTATAATGCCAGAAAGATTTAAAAAAACACAAAACCTGCCACAGATAAAAACATACACATTGTGCTGGTTGATGGAGTAAGGCAGATTTCCCATAAACAGAATCTTACTTCGAATAGCCACTAGTGTCTTCGGAACAGGTGCAAAAAACTGCAAAATATTGCAGTTATCATTATCAGGAACAGTGGGTAAGGAAGATTGCAAAAAATAATCACACAGCTCATGGATTTGATTACTTAACACCAATAGACATAATTTATTGGCTAATTCGAAAGACAAATATGTTAGGATCGACACAAGAAACGATAAAGTGAACAAACATGACATGATTCCGTGAAGTAGAGCACTAAATGAATATGCAAAGCTATTAGTTAGATGAGCAACAAACATCAATACAAAGTTTGACAAGATTGCTCAATTCAATTCAACTCATGGAATTACAAACATGGGATTAACAGTAACTAAAAAACATTATTAGCCAGACAGTTTCTATAGCATAAGCATAACATTTACCTTTTTTGTTGCAAACACTTAACACGTTAGACTTCAACCTTTGAATGACAAATTATGCAACATAAGTTTGGTACCCACTCTCCTTGCAATTTATAAGTAAATGACACATGTTTAGTTTTTTCCAGCTATAGTTTCTTGAAGCTTCAACAACAATAAAATAATAACTTAAAAGCAATTCAATCTTCATCCATTCAAAAGTAATATAAAACTGAGTTTCCACTGCATTCTTCCCATAATATCTTTTTCATTTTTGGCGTCAGTTTCAAAGAAGGGCTCAATATTATCGATTTTCCTCCTTTATTTTGTTTTATTTGCCTTTTATTGTTGACTTGGTCCCATAAGCTAACTTGGGCACCACTTTTGATTTGTTTCTATCTTCGTTTTGCTTCAAAAAATATGCTAATTTGGTGCCTAGTGGAGTTCAGGTGCTCATGTTGCTTTTTGATGGAACTTTAGCTCATTAATGCCAACTAGAAGTTATAGAATATAATGCCAAGTAGAAATTTGGAACTTAAACACCAAGTAAAACTTTTGGGACTTAATGCCAAGTAGAACTTTTGATTGATAGGCACCAATTTGTAGAAGGTTTTGACATTTGACATAAGTGCCAAGTCGTGTGAGTTTCACATGGCATTGCCAAGTAAAAACCCACTTAAGTGAAAGTTTGGCACAGATGTTTCTTTTTGGTGGATGTTTTAACATGGCAGCACCATCAAGAAAGCCCCAATACTTGGTTTGTAGTGGAGAAAGTTCCATCTTTACCAAATTAGAGAAATTTTTGAATGATTATGCCAAAACTTTAAACTTCTAATTTCCTTCATATTCATTTTCAAACACTAACTTTAATGAATTTTACTCTTCTTATTGTATTTACTCTTTCTGAATTCCATTTCCTGATGATGAACCCTCAGCTTACTTTATCAAACTTATATCTGTACCACTCACTACATTCTCCAAAAGAAGAAAAAATCAGCTTTCTAGAAACAAAAAGTTGGATTTTGAGCCTCACTCCTTAATCTGCAAACAAGAAGAGAAAAAACAAAACACCAGAAGGCAGCTATTTCCTTAATAGAAACTTTTTAAACATCGAAAGTTAAATTTCTGGTAGACATTAAAAATTCTAACTTGAATCATGGATTTTCCATAGTGAGAACTATGCTTGAAAGACAACTTCCTTATATGATCCTGTCTAAATGTGTTGGAGAAGATTTTCCTTAAACTCAATGCATCCTTCCTCTGCCCATGCTAGAGCCTTCTTAGAATTCAAAGCTTCATAATCTTCATGACAGACATCTTGTATACATTGTTAATTGACTTCACAATTTGACACAAGATAACATAGTTGGCATTGATGTGACAAGAACAACTTGGTCTTTAGCTATAACCATAATAGAAAGCAAACTTTTCTAGAGTACCAAAATTGGTAGTAACAACGTCAACCCCCTTAAATCATAGACATGGCAAGATCAATTTCTAAGCCCATTCCTTCAAGTCAAAGCACTTGGGTACTGAGGGAAAGTTGTTGCCACTTAGGGGAGAAGCATTTTGTGGGGAGTTTACACTCAAGCATTTTGCCATACTCAAGTCCTGTGGTAACTGCAAAGGGATCTTATCATAGTCAAAATATTGACACTGGTTTTAGAATGGGACTGAAAGCTTTTCAACCTTGACCAAAAGCTCCTTTCTATTTTGTGTGGCACTGCCATCAAAGTTGTTGTTTCTGGCTCAAATGACGTCTCTTTCTACTTTTGCATCAGATTGTCATCAGATGATCCTATGTTCCTCAAACAACCTCTATTTTCTCCTGTTATAGTACATTGCCATTTGAGTTTGCAGCATATGCTGAGTTGATAGGGATTTAGTCCTTTATGAGTGACTCTAAAATTGAAGTAGCTGACTACATCAACTATTTTAAGAAACAGGATAAAAGAAACATAAAAGCTGAATTAGATATTTATCTTTATAGGTTGTCTATGCTGGCTGTATATCTCAACTGAATCTCAATACTATGAGTTTTGGCAAAAATATTTGAACTTTTGACTTTTCATTTTGCCAGATGTTGGAATATCATTGTCTTTGATCTTGATAACTATTATTCCTTAGATTGATTCATAATCTCTTCTGGGGCAATGAATTATTTAGCAATGTTTTGATTCTGAACGGATCATACTCAATTAGTTCATGTTTATAGATTTGCAATTTCCATTTTTATGATTATGACTCTGAAAATGTCTTTGATTCTGAACAGATAACCCTTTGAATCTAATTAGTGCAAGTTTGTAGATTTGCACTTTCCTCTTCAATGATGCGTCCTTTGGTGTATCGGATGTTGCTTTTAATCCTGTATGTTTTTGATGTACCATCGAGGTTAAGTTTTACAAATAGGGGTATTTGAGGGTTCAATAAAGATGAAAATTCCTGATAAGAGTAACAAATTGGGAAGTGGCAAGTTTCTAGAAGATAAAAATAAAAAATGTTGAAGATTTTATTGATAAATAAGGTCCACTTGATTGTCATGCTATTTACCATCAAGTAACAATATTGAATTAATACAAGTGAAGAATGGTATGCATTCTAATGCTTGGTAATGTGATTGTTGTCATTTAATGACACCCTTGGTCCATCAATGAGAACCAATCAGAGATATGTTCCATGGACCAGCGCTGAACCAGTTTGATCAAAGTGGAAACAATGGAATCATGAAGTGTGAAGTGTTGTCTTGTCAGAAGGAAGTTCCTAAGCCTTCCCTTCCTTGACCCCGGAACTCCCAGGTTCCCAAGTTCCTAAGTCCTCAACCGTGGAACTCCGGAATCCCGAAATCCCAAGCCTAAGTCTTCCCAACTTCCTTCCGGCTTGCAACACTTCCAAATGGCATGATCAACACTCAAGGCTCTTAATGCTCCAACAACTCCTGCAACTTGTACACCTTTTGTGGAGCTACATGGGCGCATTTAATGATTTTTGCAAGATTTCCATCAAGAGAAGTATAGGGCCATACTTATTTGTGGTTACTTAACTTACTTATGTCATGCCTGCATGCTCTTACTTTGGAATGTCAGTCAATCCACCTTCTAGAAGTACCTTTCTTCTTGGGATTGCATTTTCAGGGTATGGCCAAGTTGCTTGCATGTACACAATGTCAGGTGCATGCACTTCCCTGCATTCCCTGACTGACATTTCCCTGCACACAAGAGTCAAGGCTTCTCTCCCTTAACCAATGGTCTCTCCTATGCGACCCATTTTCTATATAAGGTTGTTATGCCTCATTGTAAAGGGTTCTCTCCCTGTTGGCTTGAGCTATTCTATGCTCTTTCACTTCTCTTAAAGACTTGTATTTATCTTGCACTTTTGCAACTGTAAGTTTGGCCATTGGCCTTATAATGAATTGAAATCATCATTCTTGCCTTACTTCAACTTATGTATTTTGTGTATGTGTTCTTACCTTCATTGTAAGTGTGTGTATGTGGCTTTCTTTCACATATATGCCGTGTTAACCTGTTTTTGGGTGTGACTTGTGGGAAACCTTATCCCCTCTTGACATTCAGCAAGTCCTAACCTCCATACGTGCGTTAAGGTCATTCATGCAACTGAAGTTTGTGCATCTCCTGGGTATTTCAGTTGATTCTTGTGCCATTTCGGGTGGGGAGACAAACATCTCTTATCTTGGTGCATCACCTCCTTTTATTTTTAGCATTTCTCTCTTCCCTTTTCCTCTGCAAGCTATTAGGATAGGTTTGGAAGTAAGATTTGAAGTGTTGAGTTGGTTCAACATCTGCACTTGGATTGAGAAGTAAGCCGGCCTTCTCCGGAGATTCAACCCCCTTGCGCAAGGTCACACACTTCGGGGTTGTTTCCATGTTTCACAAGGTTACTGAGTTGATAGCTCAAAAAGGGTGCAAGCTTTTGTGATAACAGTGACATTGACACATATTTATGCTTAGGAGGATAGCTATTTATTTGTTATTAAAAAAACAAAATCCAAGAAAAAATCAAAAAGATAAATCTCCCTTCTTAAAACAACATTAGAAAAACATGGCCCTTGATTTAAAGTGACTACAAACTGAACAACTTACAATAATCATCCTTGTCATAAGAGTTCTTGATAGATCAAGACTTCTATATGCTTTCACAAGTGACTTGTGCCTATGTTTACCTATGACAACATACCTAAAACGAAAGTGGTTTTCAAGCAAGTAAACGCTGACACACAATCTAAGAAGCACAAAACCTACAAAATAATAAACTAAAAACTAGTATAATATCTAAAATAAAAATATTAACTTTTTGACAATCAAAAAGTGGAACAAAATAACGAAACTTCAAATTTAAAATACCTGATATTCCTTAGCTGCTTCATCAAACAACGTTTTTCTTGCTTCTAGAGTCTCTTTTGCAGATATGACTTCATCTTCTGTCTTTTCTTGAGAATCCTTGAAATAGAAAAAAAAAACAAAGATTTAACTTCAGAAATATTTTTTTGTTGTAAACTTGTTTTTTCTCATTACTATCCTTCTCATCCCACTCAACTTCAGACAGTTTAAGTCATAACATATCTTGATGAGTTTGACAGATATTTTTGCTCATTCAGGGTCTACATTGGCTCTGGTAAAACACACAGTTAACAGCTGTACACATAAACACTATACAAAAACGAAGTATATGCTTTAGATTATAAGAGAAATTTATATCTACAGTCAGAATTATAAATGTGAGGAATATATATGTCCTAAGTGTCCTCCACAAAAGGTAGCCTAAATTGACACTACCTGGCAGTGTCCTTTCAGGAAAAAGCATAATTAATATCATTTCTATACTTCACAATCCTAAAACCTTCTAAATCTGTTGCATCCTCCAAAGCAAGGCTGGGCACTGGACTGGCATATCATAAGAAGTCATTGTTTCACAGAGAATATGTTGTTCTAGAAGTGGTAATGCCATGACAGGCATTGTAGCTCTGCAACTGTACGGTTTGTAAAACTGAAAAACTTGACTGAGTTGATTGTTGTTCATTAGCATTCTATACTGTCTATATTAATTATAAATTAGATAAATATACCAGAGTCTGCTCATTGTCAACTGATTTTGGGTAATGTAATCGCTTGCCTTAATATCAATTAATATTTGATCTTTTAATCAATAAATATCTTCCAAATTCTCCTTGTCAGAATTCTCTGATACTATGTTGTGCTGTGCTCAGAAGCATCAAAAAATTTAATCTTGTGTTGACCATAGATTTACAAGAGAATTTCCGCTCAACATAGACTTTCCTTGCCTTATGTTACAGCAGTCGTGACTTAACTGTAGGTTGCATTCCAGAAAGAATTTAAAATAACAGGAGGCTTCAACAAAGAGATCAGGATTCCTAAAACTCTGCAACACTGCTGCTTCTTGTTGCAATATTCCTGAGCTGCTCCACATGTGCATTAGATTTATAGAAGTGCTCATCAGTTGTGTCCATCTAAAGTTATCCAGCTATTCACATCCTCGCTCCATCAAAAGTGTGTGCTCTATTTCTCTATTTCATTGTTTCTAATTTGTACAAATTCAATGTAATACACTCCTTTCAATTTTACCAGGACCATCTGTTACATTGTCAGTTACAGAAATTTTTAGAGCAGCAATATATTAAAGAATTATAAGAGGTATAAAGCAGCTGAGAAAAAAGAGGAGTTGATTTCTAAGGCTGGACTCAGATCAGAATAATATTAAGACAGAACCTGACAATATAAATTCAGAACAACAATTCCATAGGTGGAGAGAGGCAAGCTATGATAGAGATTGTCTTCCCTGCACCAACTTCTGATGGAACATTTCAATGTCAATCAGTGTCAATAATTTATACTTTCATCTGTATAACTTGAACCTATCCACATTACTTTGAGACATTTTAGGTTCTCATGTTTCCCTAGTTGTTGGTAGCACCATAGATGAAAAACTCTGCGATTTTTTGAAAAACTCTCGAGTACTCGCACGTCAATTTTTGCCGCGAGTCACTCGCATCAAAACTCACGGATGAGTTTTGCCCTGACTCACCGCGAGTGAAACAGACAAAAATCGCCAAAAATCGCATGTTTTGGGAGAAAAAAAGGCGGTAAAAATACTGAAACTTGAAAACCTAAAACTTTTCAGTCATATCCCAGCCGCGTGACAGAAGTTTTCAACTTTTTACAACGCGAAATAAACCACTAATAGCGCATAACACAAATTCTCTTCCGGCACCACACAATTTCATAGGGCACAACCACAAGTTCTTCATAGTTCATGTGATTTATTTCGAATGTTCCATGATTTCTAGCGCGCAGTCACACTTTGAGTCCTTTGTTTTTCAGCTTTTTGTTCTCTTCGATAAGGTAAGGTTTGGAGCATATTTCGGCAAAAAAAAATTACCATAAAACCTTCAATGTTAATAATCGTAGCAAGCTCATAGACTCAAATATATTTTTTATCATAAATTTATTATTTTATTAGCCACCTATGTTAATTTTTGCCGAGTTTTTCCCCGAGTTTTTGCAAGTCCCAAGTGTTAATTTTGGTAACGTCGGTCGTACAACTTCAAAATTCCGATGCTTACTTGTTAACATATTAGTTTACACGTTAAGAAAAAAAAACAATAAATAAATCGAATTTATTGTGGTGATTGCCACCGGTCACCTCCTTTATGTTATCGGGCTGGGGATATTATTTATGCCACCGGTTACACTCCTTAATGTTAACGGGCTGGGTTAAACGAGTTATAATAAATCGCGATATGTTTGTTAACGTGTTGAGTGGTACGTAGGGAGAGATGTGTCTTCCCACGTGGGAAGACATATCTCTTCCCTACATACCCTCTCATTCACTTAGATATATGACACGCATACAATGGGGAGGAGGACAATACCGAAATTTTTAAGTGTTGTGCTTCCTTCATTCACACTACTGCAGTTCGAAGTAAATTCCAGACTATACCTTTCATCTGTTCTAGCCTCTTGATCACAGAATTTAATTAAAATTAACATGGTATCGGAGCTAAGTTAAGGAAGATCAAATTAAATTCTGTAACGATCAGATAGACATTCACCCGGCTCTTAGTAGATCACATTCCTATAATCCTAATGGCAACTAGAGTTAGGTTTGAAGATCGACTAGATGGAGCATCAAATTTTGTATCTTGGAAATTCAGGATCATGCTTGTTTTGAAAGAAAATAAAATTGACTCCCATGTCAAAAGTGAAATTCTTGAACCCTCTGATGATACGGAGAAAATTCAGTGGAGCAAGGACAGTGAGAAGGCTCTTAAGATAATTGTGGATTCAGTGAGAGACCACATTGTGCCAATTATTTCCAGTGTTCCACGGGCGTTGGGGACGGGGGGACCAAGGGCCTAAGTTTGGGGACGGAGGGGGGGGGTGGCGGGGTGGTGGTGCTGATATAGTTATACATATAGTACTTGAAAAACTAGTTCTGAAAAGATGTATGAAAGTATTACAGTCTAAGAATTACATTTCAAATGAGACTCTAGGAAATTTGAAATACTAAATCTAAATACCAAGATTTCTTCAATGCTAATTATGTTGTTAGTAGTTATATGGGGCCTAATCAGACTTGAAGGTTAAATTCTCCTTACTTCTATCAGCGCGGTTTGCCCCTATATTTTTCAACGGGGGTTTGGGGGCAGCTCCCCCAAGTTGGGGTCAAGGGGCATCGTCCAATTAGGGTTACCCCCTAACCCCCCAAAAAGTCACCTTTTTTTAAAATTTTAATTTTAAACATTGCATATACGTGGGGGCGGCAGGAGACGTCTAGGCGTCTCCCCGTCCCTCGAGAGACGTCTGCACATCTCTCGAAGGACGGGGAGACACCCAAACATCTCCCAAGGAGACATGGAGGCGTCTCCATGTCTCCTTCGGAGACGCAGAGACGTCTCCCCATCTCCGACGGCGTTTGGGTGGCGGTGGCGGTGGGACGGCGGGGGACGTCGCGTCCCCGTCCCCGTCTCGGCCAAAAAGGGGGGACACGTCCCCGTAGAACACTAGTTATTTCTAAATATGAGACGGCCTTTCAGATGTTCAAAGCCCTAGCTGACATTTATGAAATCAACAACACTAGCAGGGCTCTCACCTTGAAGAATCAACTACACCATATAAAGATGAATAAAGGAGAGACAATTACATCCTATTTCTTGAGGATCACTGAGCTTAGGGATCAACTATCCACTATTGGACACCTAGTAGACAACAAAGAACTTGCTATGATGACCCTAAATGGACTCCCTACCTCATGGGAATCGTTCATTCAAGGAATCAGTGCTCGTTCTAAATTTCCTAAGTTTGATAGATTGAAAACCGATTGCATTCAAGAGGAATCTCGGCTTGTCACAAGAGGAATAAAACAAAACAATGGCAATGAGGACATTCAAGTTCTAAACTCAAATTCCCACAAGAAAGGAAAGAAGAAGAACTTTAAGAGAAAAAGGGACAATGGCTCAAATGGAAAGAAGTCTTCAAAGAAGAAGAGAGACATTTCTGAAGTACAATGTTTCAGATGTGACCAATATGGGCACTATGCAATGAAGTGTCTAGACAGGATCAAACAACAGGCTTCAATGGTAGAAGTTAAGAAAGGGAGTGATTCCGAGAGACTAGTCTTCTACTCAGCCCTCTCTAGTTAAGTCACCTCCAGTTCCAACACATGGGTGATTGACAACGGAGCATCTTGACACATCACTGGATTTCGTGAGCACCTAGATACACTTGTGGAAAATTCAAATGAAGAAGTGACAATTGGTGATGACTCAAATTATCCAGTTATGGGAATAGGAACCTGCAATATGAACCTAAAGTCAGGCATATCCCTACAGCTGACTGGAGTTCTATTTGTACTTGGTATAAAGAGAAACCTTGTCTCATTTTCTACACTTGAAGATAAGGGTTACAGATTAACCTTTATGGAAGGAAAGGTACTTGCTTGGCCAAAGAACTCCACCATCAAGAAAGCCCACACCATTGGAATAAGACAAGGGAGCCTCTACAGAATTTGCACCACTCCACCTCAAGCCTTGATTCATGAGACTCCAGATTCGAATGAACTTTGGCACAAAGATTAGGGCACCTTCATTTCCATGCCCTACCTAAAATAGAGAAGATGGTGATTGGCTTACCCAAGCTAAGTCACAGTTCTGAAGGAGCTTGCAAGGGGTGTGCCTTGGGAAAGAATACTAAAGGGTCTTTGTTTAGTCCTAAATGTATGGTTGGTGAATAATCAGATAACACAGTATTTCCCGCACGTACCAAGTATTCATGAAACAGAACAATTGTACATCATAACATAAATTAAAATGATAATAATTAGACCAGAATAGTTATATCTTTATTCCAATGTCCAGAATTGTCCATACACCATCCCCCCTTCTGAGGTTCCAACCTAACAATATAAAGACCCGACGGTTGGTCAAGTTGCCAACCGTCACCAACTCCCAACTACCCGACGGGAACCTCTCAACGACAAACATAAACATAAACACAACATAACATAACACACTTATAAATATTATTCTTACTAACATACGTTATTTACCCCTAACATTAGCCCCCCCAAAAACGTAGTCATCTTCCAGACGACTCAGACAAGAGAAACTGAATTATAAAAACATAGCTAAGACCAAGAAGAGGAAGGAGGCGTCCCTGTAGTGGCCGCAGTAGGAGGTTGTTGTCAGGCCTGAAGTTTCAAGTTCTTTTCTGCCATCAGTTGTCGTTCTCGTGCCTTCTTTACCATGTGAGCAGCTTTCAGTAGCTTTTTATCTTACTATTCCAGTTGTAAAGTGAGCTCTGCCACCTAGGCTGCTAATGCCTATGCCTCCTTCTCTTGCATGCTGCAATGGGCCTCATAGGTAGTCATCTTCATTTCCATCTCCTTCCTCAAGCTCCTCTCCACTGTAGCCAATTGTGCCTGCTTCTCACCTTTCTTTTCCAGTGTTGCTATGTACATCCGTTGAGCCTCTTTTTCCACCTGGTGTTGCCGCATCTGTAAGTACACCTCCTGGAAGGCCTTCTCCATGCTGCGGAAGGTGGTGCCTAAGGTGCCTGTGCCCCCTACCAGGTGCCTATGGGTCCAGTTCTGAATCATCTCAGGCGTATTGTGGTCCGGCCACCCCTGCTGCTCAAAGTGGTGCGTGAACTCATCCTTGCACCCCTCAGTCATGAAGTGACACAGCAGTGTAGCGTCGGCTAAATTGCCAACCTCCATCTGTCCCATAAGCTGAGCCATGTTGCGTGCAACATCAGAGAGCCCTGTAGCTCCTCTAGGAATCGTCCAAGTGAGCCTGCTAGATCATTCGGATTGGGTGGTGTAATGTGGAGCCCTGCGAGAGCTCCCTCCGGTCCACTGCTCTGCTTGTCCCTTCCATGTTCTTGATCAACAGATCTCTCTCTGTCCAGGTCTGGGACAGTAATATCTCTATCTGGGGTCATGCCTGGCCTAATGGCCATGTTATGCGGTGCAGGGGAGGGGAGAAGGTGTAGGGTGAGTGCGACTGCCCTAGCCATCCATCCAACGAGGCGTCTATATCTTCGTCTGTCAGAGTATCCAAAGTTGCCGCTGCCTCCTAGTCACCCGTACCGGTTCCTGCTGGTACCGTACCGGTTCCTGCTACTACCGTACCGGTTTTTGCCGATACCGTACCGGTTTCTGCTGCAAGTACAGCCAAGTTGATCTGTGGCACGGATACCTGTCGCTGTGCTGGTGGTTCCCCTTCTCCAATTTTCTAGAACAGCACCCCAATTGGTCGTACATCTCCCACTGGGTTGGCTACTGCAAGCGCCTCCTGAGGTACCAAGTGTGCCGAGGATAGTTTTGAGGGTGTGAATTTTACCCTTGTACTTTTCCATTGGGCCCGCAATCCTCCCTGTTGCTCCTCCTCTTCCTCTTCTTCCTGCTGCCACGACTTTGTTTCCTCTTCCTCCTCCACAGCTATGTACCCTGACAGATGGAACCCCTCATCACCGCTTTCTTGCTCTTCCGTCTCTTCCACCTCCTTCGAATCCTCTGCGCTGCTAACCTCTTCAATCTCCATGGATGTGTCCAGTTTCCTCCTTTTTCTTGTCGGTTGCGCTGTGTCGCCTAGGGTGTCCAGGTGGATATAGTAGTACATGGTGGGTTTATTTGGTTCTACCCTTCCGCGTGGTTCAAATGTCCCCCATACTTCTAGTGGTACCTGCATGCGTACGACATCCAGGAACAAGTTGATAGCATGATGGCACATGTAGAACGTTTTGTGTTCCAGTCTCAAGAAGTCGTGGATTCGTTCTGATAGGAGTTGCCCCCAATTGTACACCTTCCCGCATCTGATCCCATTCATTAATCCTATCATCCATATAGCTATGTCGGATGCCCGGCTGGCTCCCGTAAGGTGGCTTTTGACCAGGTCCATTAACATCATCCATTCACCAGGTGCGATAAACGCACGCTTCATTCCTCTACCGTCAGCCCAGGCACTCTTTCACTGCTCCTCCGTGAGGTCGTCTCTGTACACCAAATCCATCAACCACTTCTTCTTTTCCCTGGTGAGTTTTTTGGTTGGTTTGGCCGCAAATGTCCCTTTCTCTGGTATACCAAATACCCGCCTAAAATCCTCAGGTTTGAACAAAACTCACACTGTGCACCCCTGGAACTGAATGAATAAAGCTCGTTCCTGTGGATTATAGCCCGATACCATGGTTCGCAAGACTGGCTCGAACTCCTTAATGTTGAATGTGGGCATTTGGACGGCGTGATCGACCAGGACACTAGGTCGGATGAGAGTATCCAAAAGAATCATCTTGGACGAGGTGTCCTCGAAGTGATGGCGAAAACATTGCCTCTCAAGAAGGACCAAAGAACCATACCCCTTGTTGATACAAGGCTAGATGGCAAGTCTCATGCTGAAACGAGGGCCTAAGAACTTAAACCCTAGGTAGACATATGAGGAGACAATCTCGATCTTAGAACCACCAAAAGAGAAGTGAAGATGAGAGATCTTGAGACTATTAAAGACCATCACCTTAGTTTTTCCTAGATTGACTGTTAGCTGTCTCAGGTCACAAAAAGAGGCCAAACAATCCAGTTGTCTTTGTAGACCCTCAAGGGAGGGAGCCAAGAGAACAATCTCATCTACAAAAAGCATGATAGAGATCAGAACCTGATGAAGATGGCACCCATCACCCTCCAACAAATGCTCATGAAGGAAATCCTCCATCTCATCAATGTAGATACCAAACAAGGTAGGGGGCAGGGGGCAACCCTGTATAACACCAATGGTGCTGCTAATGAAGCCGGAAAACCCAATAGGGGTTTTGAGCCAGCCCAGGACCCTCTCATAAAGTCTCATAATAGCAATCAAGAGGGTCTCGTAATACTGATGTTGCGCAACCTCTGGAAGAGGGCCCATCTCGAAACAATGTCAAAAGCTTTATGGAAGTCCACAAAGCAGCAGTAAACCTTTGAGGCGCGATGATGAGACTCCTCAATGATGGCCTGGAGAGTCAAGATGTGGTCCATGGTCTGGTAGTCTTGCGTCTTGCGTAAAACCTGCTTGCCCCTTGGCACAACTGTGACAATGATCAAGCTCTCTAGAGAGGAGAATATTCAAAACCATGGCATAAAGCTTGGAGGTGCGGCCGACCATGATGGTCCTATAATTGCTGGGGTCAGATGGAGTTCCTGCCTTATGGATCGGATGGATGATGTGGTGGGACCAAGGAGTGGTCCCTTCCATGATCCACAAGTATTTGAATTTTCTAGTTGTAATCATCACAATGGATTTCGACCCTCATTTCACCATGGAGAATTTTCACTTGATTGCCTTTGCCTTTGTCTAGCTAAAAACTACTAAGCCTCATGAGGACTTCTTGTTCTTATCCTACCAAAATTTCAAAGCTAGTATGATAGCAGAATTATTTAACTTTAGTTCCTTGAGTCCCACTCTGATTGGTACCCTTAAGGATCCTTCATCTTCTTTAGCTATGTCAATAGTTCTTCCTATCTCACGAGTGTATGAAACACAGCCTGAAGCAAGTATCCTTACTCATTCCCAAAATTCTAGTGTTTATGTTGTGGTTCCACCTCTACCATCATATGCAAGACCACAAGGCAAACACCTGACACAACCTAGACCTCCTCCCAGCACTTTGAGGATTGCTTTTGTTCCTGCTACTTCTTAAAAACCTAGAGGAAAGCAATCTATTGTGGAAGGGCCTTCCTCTAATGTTTTTTCCCAACCACTGATGGTTCCTTCTATTCTAGAAACGAAGGATGAAAAGGGATCAATGTTGGGTGACATACGTGTTTCCCCTTCACAAGCTCCTTATCACACTAGAAGAAAATTGTCATGTGAGAGAACGCAGGAGACAACGTCATGTTGTAGCTCATTATCTTGCTGAAGCGAGTAGACCTTCCTCTGATAATCCTCCTCCTATGTAGTCATATCCAGGATTGACCCATCAACCATCTCTTCCTTCCCGAACACTTGAACCTTACCTTTCGCAACCTAGCCAAATGCTTAAGTTTTTGTTGCCTTCCACTCTATCGAGTCTAAAGGTCCCTCCTATAAATGCTTCATCTTTTATGGTTAATAATGCTTGTGATACCTTTGATACCACTATTACACCACCTCTTGCACTTTATTCCAATGATGATTTTGATGATCTGAATGAAAAACTTGAAACAAAGCAAAACTGCCCATACTCTTTGCAAAATCTACGAATATAGCTTCTGGAAACATGTTTGATGATCTTTCTTTACTAAGCGGTCCTTAATGCATGGAAACAAGCACTTTTCCTATCATCTTGCCTACCATCTCTTTATGATGAGCATGATTGGGGTGCGAACAATTTTCTATAAATCAGTTCACAAGCGTGATACCTTATGTCTCTGTGTTTGCTTGTATGTATTGTTATTCCATGTAATGTGTTGCCTAGTCTATATTATGTTTTGTTAATTCTCTTTGGATGACCCTTGATGCCTTGTTGGCACTAGGATACAAAGGGAATGCATCTATTGTGATATTCATCTATGTGTACATTCATTCATCTCTTTGTCCTAAATGTGCTTTTGTTTCATCTTTTGGGGATGATGCAAAGCATTGAGACATTTAGGCCTCTTCCATGTTGACCCAAAAGTTTGTATTTGTTCTTTAAGTGTTCTACCACCTTCATACTTATACTTCCACCATATTTGGGGGATAAGGTCAATTCAAAATAATCATATTGATACTAACCCCAAATCTTTGGATCCCTTATGTCCTTGTATGATATTATTTGATTATATGAAGCATCACCTCGATTTGCCTATGTTGGGGGCAACTTGCTGTGTCGTTTACCCCTCTATGTTGCCAGTATTGGCATTATCTGATGGTTAACTTGTGGTGTTGTTCTTGCCACCAAGGTTCAAATTTCGTTGGGGTGTTATTGTTGAATATTTAAATGGGGATGAGGTCCCCATTTGTGACCTCCCCAATTCATAGCTCCAAGTCAAAGCATTTACCACTCTTTAAAAAGAAAGAGAAAAAAAGTCATTTTTACTAATTCTTGTTTTTGAAAAAAATTGCTCTCCAAACCCTCCTCTTGCCCTATTTTTCAAAATGGGATTGAGAATGCAATTGCGGATGAAATTTGATGGGGTTTCAAGTAGTTGGAATGGAATTGGTAGAAGAAAAAAAATTGCTCTCCAAACCCTCCTCTTGCCCTATTTTTCAAAATGGGATTGAGAATGCAATTGCGGATGAAATTTTATGGGGTTTCAAGTAGTTGGATTGGAATTGGTAGAAGAACATACCTATGCATGGATTTGTGCATTTGTGAGGTGTATTTAATGTTCTCTTTATTTCAATTTCTGACTAAAATTAGGTAAGTTTCTAGTTCCTCCTCCTTTGTTCGTTGTTTTTCAATTTGAATGTTTGGAATAGAATTATGTGAAGGTTATAACCTCCCAATGCTTTTTGTTTCATGAGTTTAGGTGATGTATAAATTGTTTTGTTAAATTCTTGGAAACTTTCCCCCAAATGTCCTTATAATGCTCAATATTTTAGGAATTGATTGAAAATCTATTATTAAAGCTTAGAATGGGCATTTGGCACTTCTATAACTAAAGGGTATCTTCTTTTTTAAAATTTGGATTTAATTTTTTGGAAAGTTTTCAAGCTATTTTATTGGTGGTTTTGATAAATTTCTGGTTTTTAATGCAATTGGAAATATGGAAAATTTGAATGTTTGTCATGAATTATGATTTTTGGAAATGTGGAAACGAATGTGTGCTCCATAAAATGTTGAATGAAACCCACTAGAATCATGCTATGAAAGTTGTCAAAAATGCTTTGTGCATTGCTTTCTATGCCTTGCTCAAATTTGAAAAATTTGGATGTTTCATGTGAATTATGATGTTTGGAAATTTGAGATCGAATGCATGCTCCATGAAAAGTTAAATGATATCCATTGGAACACATGTCATGTATTTCATGGAAAAGTGTGTCTGTGCATTATTTTTCGTGCCTCCTCCAAGTAGGAATTATGATGAGTTTATGGCTGGTTTTCACACTTGCGCTACTTCTAAGACTTTTGGTTTTCCAATTTTTATGTGGTCACTAGGCGGCCTTGGACTGTTTGATTGGATGGATTACCCCATCTCTTGTGAGAGATATTGATGTATTTGCTTAGTCTACACCTAACGCCATTATGATAACTTTATTGTATCCTATCAAAATTAGCCCATTTGGATGACATTAGTGATACTCTTGTGGAAGTAATTCTTATGTGATGTGTAAGTGATTCTTGTGATTGTGAAAGTAATTCTTGTGTGATGTGCATTATGATTGTTTACACCATGATTGGCATGAGTGAACCCTCTTCTCTTGTGTGTTTGCAAATGTGTAATTGGGCCTTCTGACATTTGCTAGCACAATGGAGTGGATCTTATTGGTTTCACGTGGTTGGGTGGCATGGTAACCACACCGTTGGGGATCAAAAGATTAGAGGATTGAGGATCAAGATTTGAGGATCATGACCAAGTATTGGACCATATATTTTAGAGATTTGTTTCTGCAATAAGTTTTCATTCATATGAAAAAATGTTTAATTTAGGGACATTTGAGTCCCCATTGCATTCTAATTGTAATATAATTTATTGGACCTCTCTTTGAGATGTATTGCAAATGGATACGGTAGTGATAACGAACCTAGACTTAGTTTACGTGACTCGATGTGAGAGCCAAGCACAAATGCATTATATTGTAACTTCATTCTTTCATGCAGTTAAGGTAACATGAATGTAAGAACATTTCCTTTGGGCTAAAATGAATGTAATGAGTCCTAGTTGAGTCTTGGATGGTGTTGTTAACCCATCATGTGTTGATCTTGTCTCTAGATGTTTGTGCTTAAGGTGTTGGGTCATTTAAGCCATGTCAAACCCTCTTGTAAAGTTGTAAAGTTGTGCATCTTCTTGCCCTTTAGCAGAAGTTCGATCCTATCCCCGAACGTCGTGGTGCTATTTAAATTTGCAAGAACTCCCAAGTGTTTTGAGCTTCACTTGTCGAGCCTTTGCCTTAAGGGCTTCTCTAACCTTGTGGAAGGGATAAGGCTTACCACCAAACCCCATTACTGATGAACCCTTAGTGGCATTGTTTCTCCTTAAGACTATCAAGCTTCAGCCCTCCATCTTTCGCATTAAGCCTCATGTTTGCATAAGGGTGGGCTTCTTTCCGACCCCCAATGCTCGAAGCGTGTCTTAAGGCCTTTTTTCTTTAAAGTTTATTGGACCTCAAGCATTGGGCTTTCACCTTATAAACTTTGTAAAATTTGTGAATGAGGTCAGTTGAAACCCCAACACCCGATTCCCTGAAATTTCTCTTCAAGGCTTCAAAGTTCCCTAAGTTTGTTGGGCTTTGGACCTTAGGTTTTAACCTTAATGGTTACACCCTTGAGGTAACATGGCAACCCGAAACCCAATGCCCGTAACACATCAAGAGAAAGGCCAAAGGCCTACCCCCAATACCCTATAGTGTCGAGTGTAAGGCTGAAGGCCTACCCTCGACACCTAATCATCAATAACACATTGGACATGAATGTTTGGGCCTTCAGCTTGACTTTTGCCATCCTTGGGGAAAAATTTATGTTGAACCCCCAACCACCAAGGACTGACAAGTTTGGGATGGAGTAAGCTCTCCTATTTAGGCAACCTCTTGTGTAAGTTGGCCTTTTTGTTTGAGGATCGCCTTTGATCTTGTTGAGTGGATTAGAGGATAATGTACTTGTTGACGTGTTTTTTATGACTGCATCTAACACAGAATAAAGTCACCAATGGTCACCTTATCCTCTCTTGATCAAGATTAGTCCGTATGCTAGGATTGCTTAAAGTTCCAAAGGCTAATCCCAAGGTTCCTTCAGTGCGTGGACGTGACTCAGATGTTTGATGGGCTTGTTGATAACCCAAGGGGCCTTACGTGTCTTCAATTGGAGAAGACTCATGCAAGCTCAAAGATTTCTGCACGGATGATTTGCAATGAAAGCTCTAATTTTGGATCTTTTGGATTTTTCGAATTATGCGGAAAGTAAATAAGAGTAGGGTAGAGAAGACTATGCTAAAGCTAATCTAATCCTAAGAACAGGAGATGAAATCACTCATGCAAAATCAAACCACACTTCGTTTCACCAACAAAGCACAACTACACGAAGGCAGTGCAATCTTCAAAGGATGCGTGGAGGTTTTTCAGATCATCAATATGGACCATCGGATCGAACAATCTCTACTGATGATCAAAGTTAAGCATATACACATCAAAAGGCTCAAGCTAACTTTGCACGGTATACAACAATCAGCTGCACACCAAAAGTATGAGCTCAGATTTTGCAACAAGTACTCCTATCAGATCCAATTCTTCTAGCAACATATAAGCAAATCTAATCTAATTGAAGAGAGCAAGACCATGCAAATTGCCAAAGTAGAATAAGAATACACCATCAAAATTGAACAATGCATTAAGTTTGTTAATTCACAATCCTGATGCAACAATCCCAGACAATAATCTCTCCTCCCTTACAAATGAGGGGGGTCACCCCTTTATATAGGCCTCAAGCCATGCAAACCCTAATTAGGGTTTCACCCCAGAAGATTCTCCACTAAAGGTGCAACAAGGTGGGAATCGGTAATTAATAACCCATTATGCCCATATACAATTAATTCAAAGCCCAAAATAGCGCCCACTAGCACATTAAATGCGCCCCATGATGTTGATTATGTCCAGAATATAGCGAACACCTTTATGCAAGGAATAAATACCCATCATTCTCACGGTGACGGTGACATGCACAGAGAATCTGTCATAAAACCATAAATAAGGAGGCTGCATGCAAGAAGATTCCTCATCCGACGGCGACATGCATTGACTAGACCCACACTTAGTCAAAATACCTCCAGCAGTAAATACGCCACTACTATTCAACCAAAAGATTCTCGTCTAAAAATTGATGACCATTATCTCGCTCATTTATGGCGTATGCAATGAATCTACTGATGACGGCTTCCAGCTCTCCGATGGAGACACTTGGCACATTTTCAATGTCAAATTCCATCAAAGCAATTTCTTCCTCGATCTTGGAAAAAAAGCTCTCCCACTCCATTATTATTTCCTGTGTCTTCTTCATTATACTGCAAAATGAAGAAACATTTGCAAAATGCTCTTTGGGGAATGAACCTACGAAGAAAAAATTGTGCAACTGAGATTTCAGGGAATTTATTGTTATTCCACTATCATTGAGTTTCCTCACAAACAATGCCTCAATTGCACTAATGATTTCCTCCTGCACCCCTCTGATGGACTCTTTCAAAGTAAAGGAGTCTACACTGAATTTATTGAAGGTGTTCTTTCCTGAGCAAACGGCGTAGAATCATCGGGGAAAGTCATAAGCTTCATTTTCCTGAATCACTTTCCCGTCAACCAGAATTTTCCTTGGAACTTGTGTCAGAGCCCTGAGTCGTGGAATGGTTAAGTCCTGGTAAATGTGCACATCCTCCCATAATCCTTCTGTTGTCTCTAGTCTCTAGTCTGTTCAGGAGGGTTACGAACCTTGAATGAAGCAGAGCTAGGTCTTCAATGAATTTTCCTGCTTTGGTATAAACATCCTCTAACCATTCCCTGGAATTTTGCACCATCGCTCTAATAACCTCTGCATCATCGACCACTTCCTTAGGAAGGGAGGAAGGAGGAGTGAATGAAGGACTTGCCTCCCTGAGGGGTCTTTAAAAACTCCTAACGTACTCGCATAGGACTCTATTTTCTTCCCTCAGCCGTTTACATTTCGCCTTTTATTTCAACAGTTTCTCCTTCATGGCCAAGGAAGATTCTTCAAAGTCTCCCATTACTTGACCTGTGGAAGCATGGCCAAGATCAATCTGTCTGATAACATAATCCTCTCCCTGATCTCATTTATGTCTTTATCCACTGCAGGTTCAACAGTGTGCAAGGTCCGGGATCCAGATTCTCCCCTAACAACATTGGAAAAATTTTGGGGAGCCTTCTTTTCTGCAGGCTGATCCATCATTTTCAATAATTCTTCTACCTCCCGAGTAGGATCAGTTTCCCTTTCTGATTCCCTTGTCAACCTTCCCACCAGCCAATCCGGAGCGGGGATGGAGTGACTATGATCCTCTATGTGCTCCTGTTCCTACGACTCTTCCTCCATTCCACGAAGCTATCCTGGCGAGCCTCTTCCTGATGAGGGGGACTTTCTTGCCTTTGACTTCTTGGTCGATGGTGTCCCTATGAAGCCTTCCCATTAGCTGATATGTTAGATGAACATTCCCTTCTGCCAACCTCCTTACTTGCCTATCAATCCAGTGCTTGTTGAATTTCAGCACCAGTCTAGCTAAGATACTCAAATCATCCATCTCGGGCTCTGACCAATCTAGCAATGGAATAGGCTGATCCTTTACTTTCTCGAATTCGGGTTGTGTATCAAATCTGCATCTTCCTTCACCTAATCTGGCACCTGATAAATTTCACTTATCCTGATGGTGTCGAGGGGCAATCTGGAATGCATTCTCTTCCGAACCTCAAGGTCATCCTCGGCATCTGCCTAATAATCTTCTAAGTGAAACTTGTGTATGAATTTGACGCCAAAGACCTTTCTGATTTGGCAGTAAGGATCATATTGGGCTCTGGATGTATAAAATGGCAGACGATAGAAAGCCAATTCCCCTGCTGCACTTTCAGCGGCTTCCAAGCCTGGGCATATTTCCATGAAGTCGCCCAAGACAACTAGAAATTCAATTGATTGCTTTTTCTTCTTCTTCTGCAACTGATCATAGGCGGTTAACTGTCTCATGAGCTCCAGCAATACAAGCTTGTCTGATGGATATCTTGCAAACTTGTATGACTGGAATGAGAATCCTTGCATCCTGATGTAGGTGAATTTAGGAAATTGTAAGAACGCAGCTCCATACTTCTGGACCAAGGCATTCGCTTGCGGTGACACCCTTACGTGCAACTTCTTTTGCATCAACCGTGTCAAGTACATGGTGAAGGTGTCATTCGCCAACCTGTAGGAATTGACATTGTGAAGATGCAGCTAGGGATAACACTCATGTACTTTCAGCTGAGCTGGTCCGCAACCCATGATTCCTCTTGCTGGCAGCCCATCGAATCATCCTCTTCACACAAGCATATAGAACGGGTAGGAGCTCATGAAAAAGGACTGGGACCTTTTTTCTTTTAAGTTTTTCAACTGCTCATGCAAGTAGCGACTAATCAATATGGCCCAGTCGATCAACACATTTGAATTCATAATCTCGCCTCTGTAGAAGAACATCCAGGCCTCAAAGTTCACAGAATGTGGACACCCCATTACTCTACTTAGCATTTTTATCAGGTCCACATACTCCTGCTTGAACTCAAAGATGGTGAGAGTTTTTGGCATCTTGGAGGCGTGCACCCTAGGCTTCAACAACCACTACTTGTTAATCAAATCAGCACACCTGGCAGGCCCTGCTTCATATACTGCCTGAGCTCCGCTGCTGGTCTTGTATGTCATGGAATAGTGCGAAGGAATTCCGAAAGCCTCACCAATTGACTCTGCAGTCATTGTTGCCAGCAGCTTGCCATCAAGCGTTGAGATTGTCTTTCGCTCCAAATTATAATGTGTTGCACATTCTTGGACCAAGTCCGGGCACTGAATAGCAAGAGGAAAACCAGCTGCCGCAACAATTCCACTTTTGACAATTTTGACAGCTGTTGGTGATGGACTGTGCCCTGCTGTCCCGAACATTCTGATCTTGAATGCAGCCAAATTGAACGTGCCTAAATTAGTATCGCTGATTTCTTCCCATCTTGAATTCAGCCAGGAATGGGGAAGGAAACCTTTCATTTCTGCCTTGATCAATGTCTGCCTGGAGAGAGTAGCTGCCTTGCTTGATTTCGCCATCCTGGAAGCACCTTGAAAATGATGAAAACAGAGACTAAGTATGACCACTCTTCACTTCTCCACTTCTTCTTTCTTGAATCTTGCACGTGAGAAATGAAATCCCTTTCCAAACTTATATAGAATTCTTAAGAGGCATTAAATTAGCAATTGCATTCATGACGCGTCATACTTTCCCCAATTACTATGCCATGCAGAAGAAACTTCCCATACGAGTGAGTTTGAATTTAGAAATTTCCTTAAATGCACCAAGTCATGCGTCATACTTGGAAGATTCTCTTCGCCAACTCGTTGATTTTCAATCTTTCCAAATTTGGAGGGAAATCGAAGGATTTTCTCAGGATTTGCTTGATTCCATTCTAACTTGTTGTCTTCCGTTTTTGAAGGAATTTCATGTCTCTTTCCAACATCCCTATTTTTTAGGGATACTCCTACAATTTAGGAGCCAGGTTGATTGGATGGAGAATTCCACCACGATTCCAATTCTATAAAACTTTCCCCATTCCGGCAAGATTCGGTGTCTAAAAATGGCAAATTCAAAAATTTGCCCGAGGGGAATTTTAACTTCTCATTCTTCCTTGACCTCTGGTTCTTCGTGCCTTAGACAAATTTTTTGGACTTTTCAAACTTAGGCGTGGCATCCATGGCGGGACTCATCATCTTCAATGATTCTCCTTGACTTAGCTATTTTGGTGCTTTCCATCATTCCTAGGTGGCATTTCATTTGAGGGAAGGAAATCATCCTTTCTCTTCCTTCCGCCATACTTCCATCTTGGCGCCTTCCTTGAGTTTTGGGCGCAAATTTGACTAGAGGAAGGATTTCATCAAATTCTCCTTCCTTCCACCTCCATGTGAGTTTGGCGCTTTCCATCATCCTTAGGCGCAAATTTGACTGTGTTATGGAATTCATCCATCTCTTCCTTCTTCCATGACCCCCCCAGTTTAGCACCTACCATCCTCTCTTGGTGCAAATTTGGATAAGGGAGGCATTCACTATCGTTTTTTATTCTTCCTTCACACCTCCATTTTAGCGCCTTCCTTGGTGCAAGGGCGGAATTTTGACTATGTGGAGGAATTCACAACTTTTTTGTGAATCCTTCAGACCTTCTTTTTAGCGCCCAAGTCCACAATTGGGCGGAATTTCACCACTGTGGAGGATTCATCAATTTCTAAACATTTCCTGACCTACCTCATCTAGCGCCCAATCATTTCCTTGGGCGGAATTCTTCATGCATGGAGGATTTTGATGCTTTTCATAAGTTCCAGGCTCTTCGTCAAAATATATATATGAAATATAACATTTAAGTATAAGTGGCATCTTCAATATGTCTTTAATCTTTTTCCTTTCTTATACTTTTAAGTTATATTTCATATATATTGTCAGGATGTTATATTTCCTATATTTTCAGACTTAGTGAAATTTCAGGCCATTTTTCGGATCAAGATGACATTGGTGGATTGATGTGAATTTCCAGACTTAGATAATTTTTCAAGCTTTCCATTCTTGAACAGATTCCCATACTTAGCCAAGTTTTGACCACTGTCTGTGCTGAGATGCCACTTTGGGACTTTGAAGGTGGATTTTCCAAACTTGGAACAATTTTGTGCCTTCCACTTCAGGGATGATTCTCACACTTAGCCATTTTAGACCCCTACCTGTTTGCTTTCAACTTTCCAAATTTAGAAGTGATTGTGCATGTTGATTCTTCGTTGTCTGCTAGCCTAATTGTGCATGTTGATTCTTCGTTGTCTGCTAGCCTAATCGTGTCACAAATAGAATTTCCCAAAATAGAAACTTTCCAAAATGTCAGAGTTAGAGCCTAAAACGGAACGCAGGATGACTTACTAAAAATAGAAACTTACTAAAAATAGAAATTACTAAAAATAGTAAGTTTGATTTTTGGCAAAATGAAGACATTCTGGGACTCAAAAAAATCCCTTAAAAATAGGAACTTTCTAAAAATAGAAAGTTGCTCCGTTTTGGCTCAAATTTTATTGGTAGGTCCCTTGAAGGGTCCTGGTTCTAGTTGTATGTTCAGTTTTTCCAAAACCCTCACATAAACCCCTAAAATCTAGGACAAAAGGCAGAAACCCTAAAAAGGGACAAAACAGGCCCTAGACTTCATAGAATTCGCTCGACAGAGAAGCAGATTAACTCCAAATGACCCTCGAACATCCGCAAGGCGGAGAAACTGACGAGACTACCACCAAAACCCACAAAAAGCAAGACTAAACGACCGAAAGGGGCTAAAAGTTAAGGGGGTCCCTATCTGAGATGGGGTGATGTGTGATTAGGTCACAACAGTACCCTCGTCCTACTTGTCTTAAAAATTGACAAAGTGGTTGTCTAGTCAAGCAGTGTTGGCTCCTGGGCATTCCATTGTTGGTGTTAGCCTCTAAGCTTGTTGCAAGTGTGTGTTGGGTGTGAATTGGAGGACGATGTTTCACTTATCCTATCCTAGTGTGGGGTTGCAAGAGAACACAATCATGGGTCTGTGGTTGATCATCATTGGGTGGTATTCCCTCTCTCATAGGTTCATTGTGGTGGATTGTCCAACAATTATTAAATCTTCCATTTGTGCCGCCTTGCATATGCAAGGTGAGGTTGTTTTTGTTGGTATTGCATTTGTGTCGTTGTGTTCCACATGACACTTATGTTCACGTTGTACTGCAAGCAAGACATGTTATGTCATGTCTTTGATGTTTTGGTTGTTGTGTTTAAAAAAAAAAGTCGTTCCATCAAGTTTTGCCTTGGTCCTTCAAACAAGGCATTATAATTTGACTATAGTTGCTTGCCACACATAGTCCTACCATATCACCCATTCCTCCATGGCACACTCAACAACTATAATCTCCACCCCCTCCTTTCCTACTCACTCAAGATCTCTTTTGAAAATAGCAACACCCAAAGATTGACTTTATGCTCTTACTTTGGATTCTTCATAGGATTGAACACGAACCATTTACAATTGTTAACTAGGCTATAGGTGTTTGTCTAACCATCATGCATTGCCAACCTATCAAATTGGTATGGCCTTCCCAAATCTATACAATAGACATTCATGAGCATGATATTGCAGATGAGGTCATCTTGGTAGGCACTAATGTTGAAGCTTGCCACACACTACTCTTTCACTAAGATGTGATGTCCTCTTTGTTACTAGAACAATTTGGGTAAATAAATCTCTTCAACCTCAATTTCTCCACCATCTCTTCTAACATCAAATTGTCAATGTACCACAATCCACTATCATGTTACAACTGCACTAGTTCTCAATCCTTCTTTTGTAGCTTCAATTGTACCTATCTCATCATGAGCAACTAACCCAATTTTGGATTGTTTCCTTTGCCTATCAATTCAATTGTCCTATCTTCTACTGCCAACAATTGTCCATTGTTGACATTTGGTGGCTCACTAGCCTTGTTCCCCATATAGAACAAATGTATCATTTTATCCTCTTTTACACACTTCAGCTTTGCCTTGACTTTTATCCAAGCTCACACCATGGCACCTACTAATGGATCTCTCAACTTTCTTTAGATCTTGTGAAGAACATGCTTTCATTGGGTAACTAAAGTAAGTGCCATTCACTATAAAATGAAAAAAGAAATTATTGGGTACCAAAAGCATATGGTTTGTCGCACATGGAGAAAAAAATTAGCTTGTTCCAAGCAGTAAAAATATCTTGTTTAGTTATTCGCTTGCTCAACTTTTTTATCTCAATTGATGTGAAATCAGTTTTCATTTCCCAACAATATTCCTTTACTCTTGAAGAAGTGATCCAATCCTTATGTAATGTTCCATAGAAATCAGTCAAGTACATCACAAAAATTTCAATAACAAGTGAATCTCGACATCGTCCTATCCACATAATTGTTTTTCTCAATAGCATCCTATGCTTCAAGTTCATTTTCTCTAGGTGCCAAGTATGTCTTCTCTTGTTACTTGTGTTGCTCATTTAATCCATTGTGCAAAAAGTACTTCCACATCTCGTCCATTTAATCATTATCAATGATAGATACAATGTTTTCTCTTTTTGTTGTTGGTGTGAATAGGGTCTTCTACCTAGGGTTTTTGCTAGTTCCTAGTGGGGGACTTATTCACATGACTTAAGTTTATAGATACAATGTTTTCTCTTTTCATTGTTGGTGTGAATAGGGTCTTCTACCTAGGGTTTTTGCTAGTTCCTAGTGGGGGACTTATTCACATGACTTAAGTTTACTTAGGTCCTAGGTATCCTTTTAAAAGAATGATTAGTTATCACATGATCTTATCTCATCTTTTGACTACTACTTCTAGTTACCTAGGTCATTAATATTTATCCCTTTATTTGTCTCATTGTATACGATTAAGGCACATGTCAACATCCTATCTAATCCTAATTCTCACTTTGCCTTTATAAGCAAGGCCTCTCATGTACATTTCCATATCCATTCTTACATTCATAATCAAGCAAGCTATTCTAGCCAATTTTTTCTCGTGGAAGTTATTTTGGTCTTGCAGGGCTATTGGGATGTTGAGGAGTCGCCAATTGGCTCCTACATTTATAACATATATTTTGAGATTATTCTACTTTTCCTGTCTATAATTGATCTTATGAATGTGAGTTTCCACCCCATCTGCAAAAAATAAGACTATATCTCCCAAAGGTACTTTTTGTATTCTAGGAGGTAAAGGTTGGTTTGTTATATGGAGGACAGAAAGTTTCATTGGTTCAGTGAGGATTTTAACAAGTATCAGTCCTATGTAATTCATATTTTACTTTGAACTCTTGCAATGCATATTACATCAAAAGAAGCATGCAAGAAGATACGCACACAAAAAATTATTGGACCAATAGGAAAACTGCAATATATTTTCAAAATAAAAATGTATAAACCCCAAATTAGATACTAGTTGAATTAAGGAGAAAAGAATAAATTACTTTTAATTTCTAAACTTTTCACTAGGTTTAGATGAGGAGTAATTTAGTTAATAACTCTTAAGCACCATTGTCCTCGAATAAAAATTCAAAAATTAGTATTGTTTAAAATTGTATACCAAAACCAACAAATATAAATTTCAATGCTTGAAATCAAAGAATTATGAAACGTTTTTGCAAAAATGTGTTGAAAGAGTGCACACAATTTCAAATTAATAAACCAAGAATCCACGTGGAAATCTATAGGCATGTACATAATGAGTGAGGAAAACTTTTTAAAACATAAGCAAATTAAATTTCAAATATACACATCAAAAATTTATTACTTACTGTTGTGCACCCACTTCTGCTCACTTCCCAAGACTCTACTGCATCTTTCACTTCTTCATCAGTACCTCCTCCTTCATGAGAAGCCTTCATATATAACAACAAAAGCCCAGTTTATGTGATGATTCAATTTCTTCATGATATATGATCAAATCATAGAATCACTTATGTTGAAAGCTTACCATGAAGAAACAATTTTACCAAGAAAAATCAACATATCTAAAAACATGGAAATTGATGTCTATTTTGGGCCCATTAAAAACAGGCTAATGTTGTGATTCAAAAGACCATTACATATAGAAATCTATAGTTTAAATCAAATTAGAAATAAAGTTTCCATTACATTCCATTCAAAGAGGATAATTTTCCAATAAATGAAAGAAGATTTTTTTAAATTACTAACGAACTCTCCTTTGACTTCATCACCAAGGACATTCATATCTTCAATTTCTTCATCTTTGCCTTTGTTTCCTTTTTGAGGACCCTTCAAGTTTAATTATTACATCAAAGACCTCATTAAAGATATTGTTCAAAGTAGCATTATAGAAACGAGACTTGCCCAGACTCAGTGAGTCGCGGGTTGAGCAAACATGGCGAGTCCCAAGGGCTCAAACTTAAACTCGGACGAATCTAGGACAGACTCATCGAGTATGACGAACTCGCCAGACTTACTAAGTGTGGGTAAGTCTCGTAACTTGGGCTCTGCCAAACTCAAAATCTGTCTTCAAATCTGTCTCATTCTCTTCATTAGAATGTATGCATGAAATATAACATGAAGTATAAGTCACAGTTCAATATGTGTTTACCCTTTCATATGATATAATATATTTCATGTATATATTGGCAAGATGTTTGAGAGTGGTTTCAGATCTCTACGAGTTATAATGTAGATTCTAGGTTTTAGAAGATCTTATAAATTTTCAAACTTTGTCAAATTTCAATAACTAGAAGGCTTCTATCAGCATTCTCTCACTCTATCTCACTAACTTTATCTGCCCTAAACTCTAGACCTATCTCTCTCCCTATCACTCTTCCTCTATCCCCTCTTTCTACCTCTCTCTATCTTATACTCTCCTCTCTCCCCCAACATCTAGACCTCTCTCTCTTTCACCCTCAAACCCTCGCGAGGGGTGCTACTCTCAACCTCATTTTGGTGTTACCTCCATCAAACTATAATTCTAAACAAGTAATAGGCTAATGTCATGATCATAAAAATCTACATAATGCATATCCCTTATTGCAAATCTCTGCATATTCATAGTTAAAAGCATATTATTTTCCGCTGCATCATCCAAGACTTACCTTAGATGCCTTCATAGGAAGGATGCAAGCTCCTCTAAGCCATGAACTTCTAGTTATTGTTTTGATATTTGTTTGGATCTTTTGATGTCATGGATTTCATATTCCATAGGTTCTATATACATTTGTCAATATTTGTATATCGAAGCTTGCTATTTCCTTCAGCTACAATTTGTGTTTATACTTATGTGATCGATGTATAAGTTGTGTATGTGATCAAATTAGCTTCTATTTGATGATGTTAATGTGTCTTTAAGGTTTATTTAATAAAGGGTGCATGAAACAAGTTTTAAATCCTTAAAAATATATAAATTTCTTGGTTTTTTCATTTTGTCGAGTCTTCATCAAGTCCTAGTCCAATTCTGAGTCATGCTTGCCAAGTCCAAGCCTAATCTGAGTTTCGTAACTATGGTTGAAACTCTTCATTAATACATAGTTTAAAACACAATTTATCTCTTAAATTACATGTCATATAGTCAACTAGTGAAAACCCAAGAAGTGCTAATTTAAAAATCCCACTTAGTTCCTAGTTATCATTTCATTTGTGAAAAAAAAATAACTTACATTTGTGATATAAATTTTCAAGAATGGTCGGATCCTCCACATATTTGTCTTTGATAGGTGATAAAAAAACAGACATCATTGTCCCCAACATAAATGGAAAGAATGCAAAGCTTCCACTTAAGGGTTGTAAACACCACGATCTAAACAAGCAGGGAAAAAGCAATGTGGATGTCTCACAACAAGATATTTATTTAAGGCAAAAACATTGGAATAAGGCAAAACCTAGATATTTTATTAATAGGTCTGCAGTACTTAAAAGTTGAACTTATCCATCACACTATTAATGAATTCAAAATCCATAGTGCTCTTGCATTTGTATACTCCTAGCTGGTTTGGGAAATCAACCCCTACCCTATGTCTCCCTTTGAAAAGAGAAAGCACTTTTGTGACTTGCCAAAGGTATTCCATAAAATTATCTCATCACTCTTAACATTTTGGAAGACACAAAGTCAAACACCCAAATATATGTGAAAATGGGGAATCGAAGATACCAATCTGCCCAACTAGAAATTGCAGCCCTTTCTTTCTCCAAGATATGTATATGCATCTAGTCATCTATTTTCCATACCTAGTGGATAAGAAAGGAATAATTCAATGTATACAAGTGTCTTGGCAAGAACCTATCATATTCAATCCAACAATTGTGTCTCTATGTGCTATGAGGTATACAATATATCATGTCATCTTAAAATTATGAGTCTTCTCAAACCCTATTAATTGCTTATGTAAACATTCACACATTAATGATGACCAATTAAAGTTTTCTTTTCCATCACATATAGTACACATGATATAAAACATCCATGGTTTGAAACTATGTGCTTCCTCTTACCTTGTGACCCAACTGAGCAATTAGATCATAATCGAGAACTCATCCTTGAATTCACCTCCAATCAATTTTTTTGTTGTGAAATGAAATAAAACACAAAAATATTCTATTAGATTCAAACTACAATTATATTGACCTCCCAAGTTCTTGGGTTACAGTTTTTTTGTTGTCAAATGAAATGAATTCCCAAGTTCTTGGGTTACCACCTCCCCAAACTCCTAAATCATAGACCTCTTGAAACATTGGACAACAATTCATGTTGAGCTACACTCAGAAAGCTCCACCAAAGTTGTCTCAAAGCCCTTGTAAGGGTATGATTCCCAAGATCCACAAAATCCCAAGCTAACTAGGCAACATTTCATTGTGAGCTCTGTCTACATTGGCTTCTTCTTACCTATCTTCAAAGTGCATGCTTATTTAAAATCGAAAACACAACTCCTCCACCATTGTTAGCATCCAAAGGATCTTCAACAATGGCTACATTAGCTTGTTAGTTTTCTATAGCTTCAAGCTATGTGAATCATTTCTTGCAATCATAGCATTTTGTCCGCATTTTGTCTTTATCAAATCTTCTACTACTTGTATAACACTACAACAATTTGAGGATTATCTTGTGTAGCCCTTTCAATAATTCTCTTATCTTCGACTAGGAGAGCTGAAATCCTATCTTCTAGACTTTAAGAAAAAAAATGAAGAGTAAAGATGCCATTGTTGTATTCCGAAGATAAATTGTTTAACAAAATGGCTTTAGCATCCTCATCTTCCACTGTAGCATTGACTTGTGCTAGTTGTTGAAGAAGAGACCTCAGATTTTTCACATGGCTTGACGTAGTAACTCAGTCAATCATCTTAAACTTGAAAAGCCGAAGCTTTAATAAAAATAGCATTAACCACTTTATCCCCAAACAATGTGTTCAAATTTTCTAAAATTTCTTTAGATGGTTTTGCTAGATCTATATGATGTAACTCAAAATATGAGATAGACCAATAACAGCTCTGGCTTTATCATCTCCACTTGCCATTCTAGTGCTTTACTCACATCTATAGGTAGCTTTTCTTTTCAATTTTCTATTCCCCACAGGTTGTAAGACCCCCTGCGGGTTTCACCCCAAAGTTTCTCCCTTTTCCAACTGCGTTATTTTAACAAACAGTTTGCCTACGATCCTTGAAACGTATCAAACGGAAATGCATAAAGTAGATTCTGATTTGTATATCATCTGCTATTTGTGTATTCTCAGAGTTACATGTTTCACTCTTTGCTGTTTTGTTGTGTTTATCATTAATATTTAATTGACATTAACATGCTAATGATCAACCAGAATAGAGTATATGATACTGCAGAAAATGAACACAATTTACACACCCAGATGCAAGAAAACTCTGACCTTTATAAATGTATGTCAATTCTGTCCAGGATATTGCAGCCTTCCAAATTTCACGGAAACCTCAGAAACATTGGAAGTCTAACTATACAATGCACAGGAAGATCTGATCCAGTCATACACAGCAGCAATCAGTATACTGACTCGTACTCACCATGTGACCCTAACTGAATATACAATTGTTTCAAGCAAGCACTTAATTGCAACTCAGTTTGTGTAATGATAATCTGATCATGAATCTACAGCAGTATACTGAAAATAAAAATCTCCAAGTACATCCCCTAAACTTCAACACAGTGCAGAATTTATATTATCCACAGATAACCAGCAATCTCCATTATCCAAGTGCCCACGCATCTAAAACAGGCTGGCGTCTAGAAACAAGCTTCCACACCAAAGAACAAGGCTCGTGTCTAAAGAGACAATCCTTACACCATAGAGGAAACTCCCAGCAAATATGATAACAGTCAACAAAGAAGCCCACACTACTTATAAACTCCTCACGCCATGCCAAACGCTCCTATGACCATACAATCTGAATACCACACCATAGATTAAGAGGCCACATCAGCAAGGAAGCAAGGAAGCAATAGTTCTTCATGCCAAACTCTATCCTAGTCAGGCCTTTGTCAAGGAAATCAACTCAAATCGACCACCAGTATAAACACAACGGCAGCATATGCAAGCAGCACCATTCTTCTTCCCATGCCAAGGATACAGAGATGATCAATCTCCAAAGAATGTCCCATCCAAGCAAAGAGTGCTGGTAAGAAGTGTCGACCAGCAAGAAATGCCTAAGAGAAATACCGTCCAAGCAAGATAAGTCTCTACACTTAATCGCCAAACTCGGAGCAGGTAGTAATAAATATGAAGTGGATGTAATATCCACCCATCCAGCACTACATTTTTTTCTTTTAAATTTCCCAAGTACCAACTTAATCAACCAAGCTTCTTGTTCTATCATAGAAGTGTTGACTTCATAATTTCTTCAATCACCTTAGTGATGACAAATCTACAACACCACATATGCTTGCACTTAAAGGTGGTAAGCTCTTGAGGTCAGGATCCTTATTAGACCTAGACCTAAGCCTTGAGGATTCATTTCCCAATGACCTTGCCTATGTATCCCTTCGAGGGAAGTCAGAGGATTCGTAGTCCGCCCTTGAAGTTTAGAGGGAGTTCATTCTCTCCTCTCGTCTGAGATCTTAGATCTCTCTTTAAACCAGGACTATTTATTAAAAATTAGCCCAACAATAATAAAGTAATATCTAATTGCGTTCAAATAATGTACATACATACACAATTACATCGAGGGTCATACCCTTCCAAAATTTACAAGCACACTTCCCATTAACACATAATGACTAGCTCGTACACGATGACTAGCTCTGGCTTACGTCACATATACAAAGTCACTAGCTCTAGCATACATCACATATTTATAGGGACTAGCTTCAATATACAACTCTCATATATAGTGACTAGCTTCAGTGGGCATCACATACCTAGTGACTAGCATTTACATAGTGAGGATCTAACATTTCCATAACAACTAGCTGCCACTTGCCCATAGTGCATCCTAGATAAAATTAAAAAAAATGTCGGTGCACTGCGCACTACACCGTGGGACACACTCTTTTGTCCAGTCTTTTACACCAACGAGCAAGAGGGAACAAGGTTTGATGTATCCCATACTATGTCGAGTGTTTATCCTCATCCTAACAAAGCCAAGTAATCCATTTCCACATCAACATATGCCCAAAACTATACAATGAGATTGATCCAATTATTACCTACCTATTCTTCATCAAAAATTCTCTTCCCTACTATCCATTGGACAGCTAAGCAACAAGGACATCCATTGCCGGCATGCAACTGGCCCCAAGGCCTACATGCAACTGGTGATATCCATCCGCTAACTAGGTGATATGGTTGACAATCTACCGGCATAGTACGCTCCTTGAGTACTGTCAAACTTGAGAAGATAAGCTTATCTTAAGTGGGCCATAGGATTTATCCTTCGGTGATCACCTCAGATAGAGAGGACAAGTCTACGTGCTAGAGGAATACAATCCTCTACCTATGCCCTTGTAGGGTCCCGACTCCATCTGTTGCCCTAAAAGTTAGTGCCTGTACTAAGCTTAGCACTATAACTGGAAGAGAGGTTCCTAATTCAAAACAAGTAGATCATAATCAAGACAAGTCTAGGAGTATTTACACAAAGTCTTATAGGTCTAAGATTAAATTTCAATTGGACACAACACAAGATGACTTCCACTTAAGATAATCAAACTGACTATGAGGTGGTCTACCCTTTCACTTTATCAACTTGTCATTAAAAATCACAATATATGTTAAATACGAGTTATAAGGCTTTCTTAACTCTTTCATAATCTTCTAATGCCTAGTTGGCCTCATCTGAAGCCATCTAAAGAAGAAAGGTTGACAAGTTAGGAACAACCTTGAATCTTGGAGTTATCCCCCCTAGACCCTAACCCTACAAACTTGAGGTCACATGAGCATCCTTCACCCAAGGACCGCCTATGTTCCCACTTCCAAACGGGTCAAAGTCACACATAGTTCTCCTTACAAGCTCTCTCAAGGACACCTACACATAGGTTCCCTTGGTTTATCACATTGACTTAGACCTAGGCTTATTACTCAACACAAAGTTACCTTGGTTCACACCAAAGATGTAAATATCTTAATCGGCAATAAATCGTTTGGCCGAAAATTTTTAAAAAATCAGGAATCGGGAAAAAATCAGGAAAAAATCGGCAATAAATCGGCAAAATTATCGAACATTTGAAAATATATAATTTCTTAAAATATTCTAAAAAGTATCAATAAATATCAATATATTATATAAGACTTGCAAATAAATATCAATCTCAATATATTATAACTTTATATAAGACCTTTATATAAACTTATAATATCAATATCAATATATTATAAATTTATTATCAATAACTTACATTAATATCTTAGTTCTAACTTCTAACACAACTCGTAGCAGACACTTGAACAGGAAACATCAATATATTTGGATACCATCACTTGTGGAACCCGTCGGCCGTCACGACTCTGTCTCGCGTGCTAAACAAACTATACTTCGGCAGTCACGACTCCCTCTCGCGCGCTAAACAAACCAGACTTTGCCCTCCATAAAAATTATAAAGGCTCTTTATAATTTCCGCACTTGCGATTTTTACTGTATTCTGCGCAATTTTTTCGCGATTTTAACCGAAAAAAACACTCAATTTTTTAAAAAAACATAGCGCCCAATTTAAATGGAGATTAAATCGGCTAGGGTTTTGGATCGGGATATATCACGATTTAGGCGATTTTAAGCCGATATTTACATCTTTGGTTCACACAACCCATTGGAAAGTAGTTCCATTTAAAATTCTTATAATATGTTCAATATAGAGTTCTTATGCTTAAGGGGTCAATTGATGTCTTGTAGTCATATAAAACCCTTTACTCCAATATCCAATACCATATTCCAAAATTATAAAGCATATCTTATTATTTTACTAAACAAGGAGGTTAAAATGACATTAAGGAACTTAATTCACTATTTTCATTGCAATGGATTTACTCAAATGGTCCATATTTATAGGAATTTTGATATCTTCTCCACTTAACACTACATCTAATATTTCCCATACCATAAGTGTCTGAAATATCATAGGTCTTACAACATAAGTTTATCCTCGCCTTGACCATGATTCCTACACAACCATACCATCATCCAACACATCCATAATACCATTCCTTAGTTCTCATGGTAGTTGTCTTATCAAGATGGTGGTACTCAAGAGATCAATAAACCCATGTAATCTTAATATCGAAATTATGCAAAAATAATGCAAGGGTCTCCATAAGGCTCCTAGTTGTTAACGCATGATAGCTTCGGTAAGATAAATGATTGAATGAGAGATAAAATGAAGTCTCTCATTCAATCATTTATCATATCGAAAACTATGATAAAACCTTCAAGCAATTAATTCCTCTTTAATAGCCATTCTACATTTGCATATAAACAACCTATTGATAATCATACTATGTATTTTGGTTATGTTCATCGATCTATTAAATCTTGTATTTAGATATATATCGATTAACATAAATAATGTTAAATAAATGATTAATGAAAACACCGATTAACATATATTATTGGGTTGCATATAATATATCGCGATGCATATATTATCGAATTGCATATGATATATCAGGTGGCAATATAATGAAGATCACCGATAGTTATCGGTGTGTTAGTCTACACCGATAGTTACCGGTTGTTATGGCTAACACACCGATAACTATCGGCTGTTAGCATTCAGCCAACACCGATAGACATCGGTTGTAATACTACTCCCACCGATTGGCATTAACGTTGAACATGCATTTGTTTAGTATAAACAAAGAGGCACGATCAAGTAATGTCTTGATCGGTCATACACACCGATAACTATCGGCTGTTAGCATTCAGCCAACACCGATAGACATCGGTTGTAATACTACTCCCACCGATTGGCATTAACGTTGAACATGCATTTGTTTAGTATAAACAAAGAGGCACGATCAAGTAATGTCTTGATCGGTCATGACCGATCAAGGCATTGCTTGACCGTGCCCCATTTGTTACATACTTATATTGAGTGGCATTCGTGAGATAGGACATAGAAAAACATTAAATGCTCCTCTCACCTGCCACAAACAAGAAGATAGTTAGATATATACATTACGGAAATAATAAAATTAAATAATAGAATATAACTTGCATATTGAATGTAAATTGAAAATCATTTACACTAGTTGGGTCCCACTTTAGTATGGTTCAATAGTATCATGTATCACAATAATATATGACATCATCCTAACCAAATAGCATAAAACACTTTTGAACCTTGAAAGATATCAATCAATCTTTACAAACTTGCATTAAGCATGATCAATGTTTGAATCCTAGAGTCCTAAGACAATGAGCAATATCATGGGCTCGCCATATCTTCAAGTAAAGGTATACACTTCACAATACTAGGGGTAATGATATTCTTAATGTCCTAGTTATAAACCTGCTTAAGCGTGATTGATACCTAAGACATCCTTATGATAATGGCAATATCGTATTTGTCAAATCATCTTCATAACAAGATCACACCCAATGATAATAATAATATCCTAATCCTTTAATTTCATTTATCCTTTGGTACAACTTCAAATTCTTGTTTAAGTATAGTTTCTTAACTGTATAATATTCACATTAGCCACTTACATTCGATTATGATCTTCATGATTAGTAATAAGATATTAGAAGATAATAAAAATATTACAAGTAATGTTTCTTAACCCCACTTCAACTACATTACATTAAAGGATGGTTTCCTTATTTAAATCCTGTGATATTCCGGTACAAATATATAGATTTGGTTATATTAATGAGGTCATTATCAACTCTTTCATAACATGTACTCGATATAATTACTAAATATAGGGAGCTTGTGTTTAAAACTTATCCACTAGTCTTGAACTTTAGACGTAATAAATAAAACCCCGCATCATATGCTATGGTCATAGTCTTCAGTTTCATTATCTTCAAGATAAATAAACAACATAAATTGATTGCATTATCCAGCTATAGGAAGAAATATGATGTTAGTAATCAACTTGTTTAGTCCCAATCGATATCCAAGTTATGCTCAAGACAGTGGGAATAATGTATTTGTGGGATCATCCTAATGGAGATTTACTCAATAAATTTGGTAAGGATCATCATCACAAGGATCATAAGGACTTTCCAAAAAAGGAGATCAACATGCTTCCCTTAATACAAAGCCTTTCTATGAAAATCTAGTTGCCATATTACGAATTATACACTAAGATGTTTCAACATGCCATATAGTCTACAATAGGATAATACCAAATTTACAAACATAATAGTAGCCTCCTTAGTACCATCTTAAATAGACATGCAATGAGTATTTACCACACAACTAAAAATCAATAGTTATATGATCAGCATATTTAGCTAACCCAAAATTATTAAAGATCTCTTATGTGGGCAATACCTACACTTAGACATGGCATCTAGATTGCTGACAAAATTTCATTAAGAAAGCAATTCATAAATAGGAGAAAATATATAATGCATCATTGAGACAAATCAAAACGGAATAGATCCATTCCTTTCTTTGTTGAAAAAGTGAATAAAATAGAATTACGTACTATCTTAGAAAAGTGAAGCATTGGTGAATGAATACTCACCTCTTGATGAAGATAGTTTCGAAGCAGGTGTGGAAATCTTCTACCTATACTTCCAAACATTTCTAAATCCTTTTCTTACTTACTATTTCTTCATGTATGTCTGTTTAGGTAGTCATAATGCCTTCCACTCACCTGGTAAGCCTCTTCTCCTTCCCTTTCTCTTTGTTTTCACCTCTTCTCTCATGTTGCATGGTGTTTTCCTCCCCAAAATAGTGCCATTTTCCCCTTCTTCACCGTAACCTTCATCCTCCTCACATCCAAGCTTCCTCCTCCTTTCTTCACATATCCCTCTCTTCCATTCATGTGCCCTTTATCCACGTTTATACTGCTCTTCTCCCTCATGCTTTGTCTTTCTTTCTATCTTTTGCTTTTATGGATGACCATGTCATTGATCTTCTCCACCCAACATTTTCCATAACCTTTCCATGAGCTCACACAGGCTACCTTTCCATCACAGGTAGGGAGTCCACAAAGAACTGCTATGTGGTTTGGCTTTGTATGCCTATGCTAGAAAGTTTCTAAGCCTTGCTAACAAATCGATTTTGCAATCCCAACATTCTTGGGAAATACATTTCCCTAAAGGTATTTTTTCTTTTCCCAATTTGTTATGTCCTATCCACGATTCCATAATCACCTTTCTATCTGCTTGGGAAATCACCAATGACCCATTTGTCTCTTGATCCAACCTTCTCCTCTTCTGCGTAGCCTCCAGATCGTCCCCTCTCCTTCCCGTCCACACTCCATACTCTTCCTTCTCAAGTCGTTTTCTATATTCTCCCTTTCATCCAAACTTGTATCCCTTATCATGGAGGATTCGTGGAATTTTAAGAGCTGTCACACCCTCTTTTCTTTTCCACAAGATCTGTCATATGGAATGACGTAAAAGACATGAGCACCATGCCTCATTAATGGTTGGCCATCCCCTACATACGTGTACCCCTCTCCTCATAATTACAATTCATCTCCTAATGTCATGTCTTCCTCTCTTTTGACTAAATATCTATGTGCTTAGATGGACAACCATGCCTCTTAAAGATTGTGCCAGCGAGCATCCTATACGTATGGTGTCCCATTTCATTAAGTTTGCATTTATTTTGTATAGTTTATTCCACCATTGTCCACCATGTAGGTAGTTGACATAGGGATGTGACAGTGGGTAGCTATTTTGTTCAAATGCCAAAATGTTTTCCTTAATCTTCACAATTTTAGAAATGTAACCCGACATTACCTTCGAAGCCATGCCAAATAATGAAACATATACATTATTCTCAACCACTCATTTCAAAGGTAAAAAAATCACTACACAATAAATAAATATATCCAAACGTTTTCTTTGTCTTCAAGTCATGCCAAAGGAATTATTCAAAGGATTTATTCTTGTCACCATAAATAATATGCACCCAAGTTCCTATTCTTTGCCATCTAAAATATTTTGCCTTCAGCGTAAGAAAAGAATCCTCAACCCCAATAGGAATAATTATTTGCCAAATAATAGTGCTGCCAATCAAATGATAGAATATAACCATTCAAACCACAATAAACCTCTTACACCCAACTTGACTTCATTTGCCACAAATAATTACTATAACCAATGATTACATCCAAACAGCTTATTTGTCAGAAATTCATTTTAGATTATTTACTTTATCGGCAACAAAAATATTTAAAAGAGGTGTCCATAACTCAACTCCATTAATTATTTTCCAATTAACCAACACACTGCAAATTTGTCTCTATAAGAAACTTCATAAATATGATTAAACCAATCTGTCAATCCTTCTATGAGATTCTTGAATGAAACCTCCAACTGGAACTAGGTTTTCATCCAATTCCCCTAAACCCAAGGGTTTCCATCCTAGGGCTTCTCAACCGAAAGTCAAAAGCTCTCGGAGCTATACAAGAGAAATAATAAACCAGCATACCAGTAACCAAATGACTCCCTCTATCTTCCTTTTATAGTCTTTCCTGGAACTTTCTAGAAAGAATATAACTTTAATCCCTTTTAATGATAAAGTGACCTGTTTATATATTTTCATAATATAAAGTCACTTATTAAAATAGTTTATTTAATTATTTTAATGGCCCTTTTAAATAATTAAAATTAATCATCTTATAATTTATTTATTTTTTTGACATCTTATTTAAATCATTTAATTATTTTCAAGGGGCAAACAAAAGGGGACATTACACAAGTTCTAGTGCATCAGTTGCATCTAGAATTTTGCTTTCCAATTGTGAGAATTGAAGCTAGAATATTTCTCTCATAGTTTACAAACCTGGTGAGTGATAGTTGAATAAATTACCGCTCTGGGTAAAATGCATCCAACGTGAATAAAACATGGGAAAAAAGCCAAGGTGAAATGTGTCAATTACACAATTTTGAATCTAAAACCCTATATTACACTAATTTGAATCAGTTTTTTCTAATTTTTTTCTATTTTTTAATTTTATTAATATAAGGTTTACATATTAGCATTAAAAGACTGAGATACCGGATTCGCCTGTCCAAAGGCTCTAGCCCAGACCAGGTCTGCGTGGGTCCTGGTTTGCACTGGATTCGCAATGGGTGCGACCAAGGTTCACCCAGGGGCCCTGGGTTCACTGTGGGTTTGTAACACCCGAGCGAACCCAGGCGTGAACCCAGTCCACATTTGCACAGGGGAACTGAACAATGCAATGACAAAACAAATAAACTCTGCAAAATCTTTCGTGACTTGAGCAAGGCCTGAAGACACAAAATCAATTTCCAAACAATGGACAAGTTCCTAGCCTATGGTAGGATATAATTTTCACCCAGATATGTCACAGATGGTAGTATGCGAACTAAGGGAGGAGGGTGGTGTATCTGATAACCCTGATCCTAAGCCATCTTTGAGATTTTCCTCAAACTTTTTCAAATAAAAAATTGAACCTTATTGAAAAAAATTGTGCAACCTATATATGGTGTTGTATAAAATGACTTTGCATATTGTGGGACCTAACCAATGAAATCCACAGCAAAAAGATTTCTAGTCTTGTACATTTTTAAAGTATTAGCATATAATATATATATATACACACCACACACATGTGCGGACGAACTCAAACTATGAACCCAAAAAGCAAAAAAAAATTGCCCAAACCCACGAACTGGGTTCGCATCTCGAACCCAATCCCGAACCCAAACCGGTAACTTAGTTAAAAGATGATATTATCGTATTTTAATCAAAATTGCCATTGATGTTATTACAATTAAATTTTTTAAATGCATTTTGAATTTTACAATCAACTATTAAAAATAACAAACTCAAAATGCCATGCTAATAATCCGCAAACAAGTTGGCAAGAAAATGCAATCAGAAGCCACCAACTTTCCCTCAGATGTTTCTACGGATGCCATCATTTTGGTACTTTGTTTCACATTGTCAACTTTTTCATCCATACTTTATTTTTAGTTCTATGAGGATTTCTTGTTTTAAATACAACAAAACTATTTATTATAAAAGAGTATGTATTACAAAAACCACCACACCAGAACCATCATGGATAAAAAGAATGGGGAGAATAGGGTATATAGTCAAAAGCGACTACAAAAATATAAAAAAATTCCAAAATCAGCAGGCAGAACATGATTAAATTGCATAGAAGATGAGTAGATTAATACAGTAAACAATCCTAGAAACAAAAGGGTGGCCAACAAAGAGGCAAGTTAAATAGAAAATTTTACATCCTGCATAATAGTCTTATTTTTCTTATTGTTTCCCAAACAATTATTTTCCCTTTAAATCTCTTGCAGCTTATCAATTACTACTCTCCCTGCAGAATTGATAAAATCAATGCTTGGGCCCTCCACTCTTAAACATAAAGATGGAGATAGATTTTAAACAAAATTCAGACACCAGATAGGGATATTATGAGGTATTCCTCAATGAGTTTTTTCACAGGGTGTTACAGGAGGAAGGAATTGAGTTGAAAAGTGCAATAGTTGCAGATAGAGAATCTTATGTGTTGATGCCAGAACTTCAATTTTAATTTAATCATTACAAACATGTAATGAAATGTACACAAAATTTAAAAAAATTATGAACACGATAACAGCATTCATGATTCAACAATGTTTTGTTCCTCATCATTGCCACTGCTGTTACCAAAATGTTTACTGACTCACTTCAGTTTCACAGGAATGTTTCAAACCAAAAAGACCAAATGCTGTGTTTATATTATGCTAGCAAAAGAAACTTAAAAAGTGCAATCAGAATTGCACGTACCAACATTCCCTCAGCTTCTTCAACAGATACTTTTGTTCCCTTTTCCAGATTCTCCTTCAAAGTTTCAACTTCCTCGTCCATGTTCACTTGCTCTTTTGGAGGACTCTTCAAGCAAGAGAATAATGACGCAAGTTTAGAAATGATAAAAGTTCTTATAGCTATCTAGATATTTATTAATGATACTCATACAATCATTTTCCCACTACATTTCCAACAGCTTATCAAAGAATAGTTTATACAGTCCATTTTGTTTCTCTTTTTGATTTATTTTATCTTCTCACTATTCTCCACTCAATCATTAATCCTAGCCAATGATCTTCCAAAAGGGTGATGTTTACAGTTAAATTAAACATGAAATCATCACAACCTGTACATGTATTTGGTTATATTGATGAAACCCCCTTCGGCAATAAATTAGATAACTAAATACTGTTAACTTTTGAGTTAAATAAATTTGAGAAGAAAAGAGTACATTAAATTTGCAAACACCATTACAGCATTGAGCGATGGCTAGTCCTTACTGTTTATTTTCTTTAACATAAAATATCCTGATTTACTTCATTATTTTGATTAAGAAAGTATCAATGTACACCAACAAGCCCAACATGCTGTGCTTATACAGTGCAAACAAGTCAACAAGAAATGTGGTTAAAAAGTCACATACCGACTCTCCCTCCACATTTTGAATAGATACACTTAAGCCCATTTCGAAAATCTCCTTTGTATCCTCAACTTCCTCTTCCAGTGATTCTTTTTCTGTTAGTATACCCTTCAAATGTGAAAACAAAGATCCAATTTAGGAAATTAATCAAATTCCCTCAATAGTCACCCTGATTTTTAATTTTAGCTTCTCATAGTCTTCAACCCTCTGATTGATATGGCCAAAGCTCTACCATAGCACACATTTATCTTATGGTGATGTTTAATTGAAGTGAAAAATGCAATTAATGGACTGGAAATCTTTAGATGTGCATGTACTACAACTAAATCGATGAAATTCCATATAGTAATAAAGGTACAAATTTAGTTTACTTATCAATTTTTCTTTACAAACCTCTCACAAAAAGAGCCCGTGAATTTTACAAACATGAAATTTGTGTCCGACATTGGCTAGTTCTTCATCATTCCAGCTACTGTTATTGTCAGTATCTATTTGTAAGCATGAATATTCCATCACAGTGTGAGCATAGATATTGCATCATATTTTGATAGTTAATATTTAGTTTGTTAGCTTATTATTGGCTATATTGTCTCTTCCGCTCCCATATGGTGTTTGCTAGGGAAGTTACAAAAAATAGTGTTATATTTAGTTGAATTCTAAACCTATATTGATTGTGCATAACAACCAATATGATGTATAAACGTTTCCTACTCTAATTAAAGCTATTACTTCAACATCTGGTGTCAAAGGAGGAAAAATTAAAACAAAAAGCCAACTCTCCTTCCTGTACTTTCAGTCAGAACATTGAGCAATAATTTTGGAACATGAGTACAGACCCGAGTGCCCTTTTTGGGTAAAATAAAATAATAAATCTTTGAATGATCAACTTTTTGCCAGTCTGCCGGAGGATCGCCATTTAAGGTTTGGGTGAATCGATTGTGACTGATCAGCATTTCTGACATCATTTCTAGAAAGGAAAGAAATGATAGCATGGTAGGCATAATCCATACCCTTGGTAGGATTCAATCGCTCTTCAGTGCAGTGTGAGGAGCTCAGAAGCTCATTGCTAACACAACAGACACTTGTACAAAACACTTGCAGACAATCATTTAAAATGCACCTCATGGACGATAAGTCTGACTGCATGCCAAAACCCACTAGTTGGTGCTTTGATAAACCTACTATGTCCTTAGGAGCAATAAATGCTTACTGGTGCAATCCTTACTGCTGAGTGAAATATCCCACAGACAATTTAATTTGTTTAAATAGATGGCCCATTTTATTTTCCCTCTCCAACGTGGCACTCTTGCGCACACTGATGTGGCTCATAGAGGAAGAGAATAGCAATCAAGTGGCCTCTGCAAGATTGGTCCATAAGTAACTCTCTAAAAGGTTATGTTGTGATTATTGGAATAGCATCAGCTTTTAAGTGCAACAGTGCAGTGCTTCTCTTGCATAAAATCAATGAGAAGCTCAAATTCCATTTTGCATGCTCAGTCCGTAAACCTCTCTTCAAATTGTTCAGGGAAACACCCTAAGATCTAAGCTGAATCTAAACATTAAGCTAAACTGACCCTTGATGCCAAAGTATAGACAAGGTGTATAAATACCAGCGCTATACAGTATCTTATTGGGGTTCTACATTAATGAAATGACTACTAGCTATGTTTTTGTCTCATAGTAAACAACAAAAACTTTTAATAGTCATGCCTTGTAAGCAAGATTATATAGATTTTAAGGATGAAACAGCTAATCTAAACACAACATCAACACCTTCCTCCTGGTTAAATATAAAACTAACATTCAAATGCAAACAAGAGTTGGTAATAACAGCACATAAATGACACAAGATCCCATAAATCAAACAGCTAAACCATATTCAAGACTACCACTTCGGTCTTCAAGGTTTAAATGAAATCGTTACAAAGCTTGGCAACATCACACAATTTCAATTTAATAAATGAAAATACAAACATATGTGAACCAACTTGAATAGAACAGGCATCGTAGCTTAAACCACCATTCAGAATCATACATACAAGACTCAAACATGCCTCAGACTTGGCAAACTGATTTTTGACTCCACCTCGAACTTGGTACCCAGACTCGGCAAAGACTTAGCAAATTAAAAATTAAATATAGAGATTTTTAAGGATTTATAACTTGTTTCATGCACCCTTTAATAAATAAACTTTAAAGACACAATAAAATAATCAAACAAAAGCTACTTTGACCACGTACACAAGTACAAATCAATCACATGAGCATAAAAATGAATTTTAAATTTTAGTTGAAGGAAACAACATTGTTAGATATATAAATTGAAAATTATAAATATTGTCAAATGTATACAAATATCATGATTATGAAATCCATGGCTCAAAACAAATATCAAAACTAAGAATATATCTATGGCTGAAAGGAGCCTGTATCACTCATCCAAACATCATGGCAAGTCATGCGCTACTGTCTAAGATACAAAGATAGGTCCTAGATGATGATGCAGCCATGATATCTACCTCTATCTCAGTGACACCAACATCCAAGGGATCTCCTCATGGTCTATCTTCCTTTGCCATGGCTATTGCCTATACCTCTCAATCCACTTGATCAACCCATGCAAGGTCCTCATTGTTGAAGACAGGATTGCCAACCCAAGCAAGATACAAATGATCTCCAATCACTGTTTCTTACTCAACCAATGTGTTAATTTCTCTCCAATGGCCTATATTTTTTGCTCATAAACTAGTTTTTCATTCCTTGTGTTTGAAAACAAAATGAATGTGTTTTTAGGGTGTAAGAGATGATTTAAGTGTTTTAAGTGTTTCTGCTCCTCCAAGTTTTCAAGACAGGGACAAGAAGGGACATTGAGACATGTTTTTAGTATGGGGTTTTTTTGGCCATTTTTTAGAGAATGGCAGGGGACAACTATTAAAAAATAAGGGAATTTTTAAATTATAAGGAAATTCCAAATATTCATATAACATTGATAAAGCATTTCTCATAGACATTGTACAGCCTTTGTGGGCATGGGTAATTGAAAAGGAATTATGTTATTTATATATACAAATTAGCATGAGTGAATAAAGATGTGCCTAACTGGTGTATACATTCAAGTGAGGGATTTATTATCAACATTTTCTTAAATCCTTCAAGACTGCATGTTTTTTTCAAATATTCATATGATAACATTGATAAAGCATTCATCATAGACAATATAGAACATTTGCGAGCATTGGTAATTGAATAAAAATTATGATGTTCTTTATATATACAAATTAACATGAGTTAATAAAGAAACACCTCACTGTGTATTTATTCAAGTGAGGGATTTATTATTAAAGTTTTCCTATATCCTTCAAGACTACATTTTTTGTTGTCAAATTCATTAACAAAGATGAACCGTTAAGTAAAAAGAGAACTAGTATATTCTAGTTTGACCTTAGTTGAGATACTAATAGATGAGATTGTTCTATGAGTTACCTGTAGGGCATGATTGATATATTTTTACATTAGAGCAAATGGTATTTCCTACCAACTATTACTCAACTCGTATTTGACAATATGATGACAGTAGCATGCCAACTTTGTCTATAGCAATCCATGTATATTAAACAAGTTTTCCAATGTATGAAACAAGATAACCCCTGTTTGTGGCTTTGACTTTTAAGAAGCAAAGACTTGCGACAGAGGATATGTATTTTGTAAATTTTGTGATCATCACTCATTATTGGTCTATTACTTGAATAGCCATATAGTTTGATGGGGTTTTTAGGATGATGCCCCCAAGAGGGTCAAGGGGCAATGCACACCATTTTCAAAACCACACGGTGCACACCATTTTCATTTTTTTTTGGAGATCCTAGATGGGTATGTCATAAACCAAACAAGCATTGAAAGGTTGTAAGGTTTTTCTTTAAGTAACTAAAATGTCAAAATAACATTTTTTTAATTATCTTTTTTAACATTTTCTTTCTCAATTATGGCCAAGTTTGGCCTACAAGACTTGGCGAGTCCACACGAATCTTCTAACATTGTTCAAAATATCTAGAGAGATCTTTATTGGGATTTCAAAATAATAATGATTTATCACAAAAAGTAATGTTTTAGAGAAAAACTCTTAAAAGATGTTGAAAAGCTTGAAAGTAAAAATAATTAAAACATACCTAACTTAAACAGCTAATAAAATAAAGGAGTAGCTATTGCTATTATTAGCAACTTCATGCATGAATGTCCCCTGTGATTCAAATACTGCTGGATCCTCTTAAATGTTATGAATCCATCTCTGATTTTACCTTGAAACATATTGACTGATCATGCTAGGCTCAAACTCCATCATACCAACCTAGACTTGTCATTCACATGAATTCACCAGACATGGTCAGAGAAACTATCCAAGTTGCACAATTTTAAATCTTTTACCAGATCAAACTTGCAAAGGCCACAATTTGAATGACTCTGGCTTTAAATACTCATGGTTACCATTAAAGGTCTCTGGCTAGCAGAGGCAGCTTGGGGCACAATTTATATGCGATATGCTAGCTTGAATGAAATGTGGGCATGAAATGTGAGTTTCTGTCTGGCATGGCCCATGCTATTTGCACAAAATTTGTGTCTTAACCATCATTCAACATCCATGCCTAAGGAATACTTCATACTGGCAGTCTCTGTTGTGCCAGGCAATTTAAACACTTCTGACTTCAACCCGCTGGTCATATGACTTCCATATGTTTGCCAATAAACACCTTCATTCCAACGCAATTTTTCAGAACTTCGTCTACTAATCAGGTGTTCTTGCTTTTCAAGACTTGCCAATGAACTCAAAATTCTTGTCTTTCTGCTCAGCATGTCTCTCTTTCACCATTCTGCTATTTGAATGCTGCAAAGGCTAATTGTGAGCAAAATGACAATTTCTAGGGTTTCAACTTTCAATACATGAATATTTCACTGTTTTTAATAAAATCAGGTTGACCCGGTTTAAACCTAAAAAGCAGGTCTACCCAGGTTTGGAAGTTTTAAATTTTTTTCCTGGAAACTCCTGCAGGGCTCTAACAGAAAAGAAAAGTGATTAATAAATTTTTCAAAAAATATATGGTGTTGTTTGAAAAAAACATTTTGGAATCTTGTGTTGATTTATAATAACTATAAGCCTTTTATAAGAAGCAAAGGTTAAGGAGTTCTTTTTATACTGGAAATGTTGAGCTGGTATCAGGGCAAGCATTGCTCTGAATTTTCTGTCACCAGACTCCTAACTATTGTCATTTCAAACACATAATTTGGAAAATTGTGTTAATTTTAAATTATTTTAGTCTATTATAAGACTTATTTGCATAGCTTAAGGAGTTCTTTATTTTATTTTTTTACAGGGAATATTGAGATAATATCATAGCAAGCACTGCTTCAAGGAATTTGTTGCCACACTCAGAACAATTGGAGGGTAACCATTATCTTGCATGGAAAGCAAAACTCAAAAGCCAGTTTCAGCTTAAGTGCGGGGAGTTGTAAATAGCTCCACAACACGGCATACAGCTGATATTGATCACCGGCAGAAATTTGAAAATGCTAATAGGAAAAGCAAGTTCATTATCATGTTCAGTGTACATGATGAAGTTCAATATTTGTTTGTGACTTGATCATTTCTTTGTAACTAGTAATTGTAGTTAGCATGTTCTAATTTCCATCTATTTTTAATATTTATATTACTTTTTACTTTTAGCATATGACGAATAATATAATGCAATGCTCTCAACCTGAGTAAGCATGCCATTTCATTTCAATATCATTCTTCAGTATTTAAAAAGTAGAAAATAAAAATTAATTGAGCCTTTTTCCGAACAAACAAAAAAATTGAAATCCATTTATACTTTGGTTTGCCAAGTATATCCCAGTTCTAATTAATGCTACCATAATACAAACCATCTTGGCATATATTTGATCAATTAGGTTCGCAATTCTATATCCAATTGTATACATGCCGTGCTTATATGTGTGTGTACATGTGTACACACATACACATATATATAAGTACGTCTTATTACAGTATCATTGATATTCATGCACACGTGTGTGTGTGTATATGTCTGTATATGTATATGTGTATGTGTGTGTGTGTGTGTATATGTCTGTATATGTATATGTGTATGTGTGTGTGTGTGTATCTATGTGAGTGTGTATGTATAAGTACTTTTTGCTATTGCAGTATCATTGATAAGTAAAATAACCATAATTGTACCATATTGATTTTGAACTCCCAGAGTATATATACATATTATAGATAGACATACATACATATACATACATATATATATACATACACATACACGTACACATACACATATATGTCTATATGTATGTGTATGTGTATACACACACACACACACACATATGTATGTATATTTATGTATGTATGTATATCTATGTGTATATGTATGTATGTATGTATGTATGTATATCTATGTGTGTGTATCTATATATATATATATAGAGAGAGAGAGAGAGAGAGAGAGATATAGAAAATGGCTCTACCAAATTTCGCAAAATTATAGAAGGCGAAGGATAGTTCGCAAGGTTTAAGTAGCCGATGTTGTAGACGAAGACATTCGTAGCATGGCAAAGACGGCAATTATTGCCTGCATCCTTGGAAGGCACCGAACAAGAGAAGAAATATAAAGGTGGGTGAAAGAAAACTGGGGCGGTGAGAAGATAGAATTGTATTTCTTGCCAAAACAGCTTTTTCTGGTGGATCTCAATTCGATTAGTGCCAAAGAGGAAATTCTCAAGCAAAAACTATGGAGATATGGGGAGCAGGCAATTTACATTCAAAACTAGATTCCAGGCTTTAACCCCAATAATGTGAATCCTTTTGATTCACCAATCTGGGTTCGGATGTACAATCTTCCTTTTGAATCCAGTCGGAAGAGGTCTTGGGAAGAATTGGGGATTCCCTTGGAAGATTGGTGGAAATCAACATGGGGAACGATGACTCTGCCCGATATGCTAGGGTTAAAATCCTAGCAATATACTCACTCCCAAAGGAAATTCAATTATTATCCTCTTTTGGTGAATGGACCCAAGACCTGGAAATTGAGAAAGAGAATTTTTTTTGTTTGAGGTGCCAAAGTCGTAAACACAATGAAGCATCTTGCCATGTCCCTGTTCCGAAACGATGGACTCCAAAGAAGGATGTTGCGGCAAAACCCAATGATACCCGCGATATTTCATCCATGCCAAAGCTTCTCCCAAGGAATAATGGGGGGGATAGGATAGAGATGGAGTCATTGGCAATAATCCCATTCCACAAGGCTGATTATGAGAAGACAGATGTGCATCAGAATAAAGGCGAAGGTTTCAAGTCCCCTGAGATCGGGTTTTCTTCCCAAAGGAATGGGAGGTAGAGGTAAATCCCTTTAAAGATCTTAATATCCTTGTAGATGGACGCTATCACGACATGGGTGCAAATGAACTTGACATTGTTGAGCCTAGGGCAATCTCGCAGTCTATGGCCACAATTTTAAAATCCGAACCTACAAGGAAGCGGACTGGTAGGAAAACTAACAGAAAGAAGCGGGAGGAAGAGGCACAAGTAAAAGAACAATAATCCATTGAATCATACCTCACTATATCCAAGGGAGTAGTTGCCTCCCTTAGAGGGCAATGAAGATTATCACATGGAATGTTAGGGACCTAACAGAAAATGCATGTTCAGGCATTAACTGAACAACCTATTATGTGAAATTGTTCTTATTCAGGAATCAAAACTCTCTTGGAATGGAAGCAACTCTTTGATGCAATCTTTCAAAGGATGGAATGGAACTTTTAGCGAAGCACGGGGAGCCTCTGGTGGTCTGGGTATCCTATGGAGGGATAACAAGGTGAAAGTTGATGACATTATGTCTACCCAGAACAGGATGTTTGGGGTGGTCATTAGCTTATCCTTGAACATAAAATTTATTGTCTTCAATATTTATGGCCCTGTCAAAACAAAAGAGAAAAGAATACTATGGGAATTGTTATCCAGGCTATTTCCAAAAAATGGTGATAAATACATGGTGGCAGGAGATTTTAACACGATTCTATCAAATTTTGATAAGTTTGGAGGCCTAACTAGGATCGGTCAATAACAATTGGATTTTAGAAGCTTTGTTCAAACCAATTAGTTAATGGAAGTTGAACCAACCAATGGAACCTTTACCTGGAACAACAAACATGTTGGCTTCACAAATATTTCTGAGAGACTAGACCATTTTTTTATATCCAACAATTGGATGACTTCCAGTCAGATGCCAACTTCATGGATTTGTCCAATTCCAATATCGGACCACTTTCCTATGGAAATAACAATTGAGGAAGTGTAAATACCACAACACTCTCAATTCCGATTCGAAAAAATGTGGCTAAGAAATGAGGAAATCGTGGATAAACTAAAGCAGTGGTGGGTGGATTCGGACATCTACTTGGGTACGGAAATGTTTAAATTTAGCAAGAGATAAAGATTGATAAAGGAAAATCTGAAAATCTAGAACAAAAAAGTTTTTCAGAATGTTTTTGTAGAAAAAGAAAAGATTGAATAGGAAATGGAAGAGCTCATCAATAAAGATATTCGAAGTGGAATGACAATAAAAGAATTTGAAGAAGAGAAGTGTTTGTTAGTGTTGTCCTCATTTTTGAATTTTATAAAATGTGACAATCCTTACAAAAAATTTGCTCAAAATGTGTCATTTTTGTCTCTAGGGCATGTTTTACGAGGTGCAAAACTCACATTTGTTAGTGTCAAATCATTGCGGGGTGTCTTTGCCATCATTGTCCAAATTTTGGTGAGTTTGGTCTTCTCTTTTCTAGCCTTTTGTGCAATTTCGGGTTTCAGAGCAATCACTGCATGTTGAAGATTTTACTCTTAAGGCATGCTTTCCGAGGCAAAACTTTTGCTCCTTAGTGAACTCGACTGATCTTCGGTCCATCCTTGATCCACATTTCAAATTTCATCGTGTTTCGAGTTCGTTTGCTATGTCTTTCCTTCAATTTCGGGTTTTTTCTTCCTGACTGCAGGTGGGAAATTTTCCTTTGATTGCAAGTTTTATTTTTCTCTTCTTTTATAGTGTTGTAGGGAAATTTTAAAACAATTACAAGTGCACTTTATTTAAAACTTGTCACTTGTAACTTACTTTTTATTTCCCCCTTGCTTTTTCATGTCTTTTAAGTCATTGTAGGAACTTTTTAGACAAATTGCAAGGGAATTTAAAATTACAAGTTTAATGAGAACTTGTAATTTCTTTTAAAAGTTCCTACTTAAGTGATTTTTAGATGTAATAGGGTTTTTATTTCCCTATTACATGTTTTATGTCCTTTAAGTCATTTTTAACTTGTAAAGGGGATTTTATTTCCCTATTACAAGTCTTTTTGTTCCTTTATGTTTTTAAAACTTGTAATGGGGATTTTATTTCCCTATTACAAGTTGTTTTGCTCTTCCTTTAAAACCCGAATTTGCCCAAATGAAGGAAAAAATGATGTAATTTAAAACTTGTAAAGGGGTTTTAGAAACCCGAATGCATCTTTTGGAGGGCACATTTTGCTTATAGTTGCAAACGAAGAACCCGATCTGCACATTTGTTCGTCCAAATCCGTATCTTATGGCGTTTCTCCACTTAATCCGTCCAATATGCATGCAAAATCGTTGGAGATTAATGTTTGTTGCCACGTTTTTCATCAAAAATGGATTGGGCAAACACGTTTTGCATTATAGAAGGCGTTTTTATAGACGTTTTTGGAAGATGTCTTTGTTGGGTGTTGCCACGTTTTGGGGGCATGAATCTCCTTCTTGCCACATTTGCAACACGTCCCCCATTGATGAGTGTTTGAGATCAAGTATCTTTCTTCCTCCAAGCCGTTTTTAGTGGGAAGATTTGAAGACAAAACCAATTTGGTTTGTTGGTTGCAATCATAATGTGGTGGCTTCCTTACCTATTTAAAGAGCATTTTGGTTTCTTTCGAGTCCATTTGCTTTGATCTAGGGCATTTGCTCTTGCTCAAATTTCGGGTTTCTTCAAGATCTTCTCCAAATTGATAAGCTATTTGCAAAGCAATTTGTGAATGTGCAAGATTTTCCCCCTTTTCATTTCTACTTGTATTCGGAATTTCAAAACCCGATTACAAGTAGCTTTGGTTATGTTGTCCTTCCCTTTGGTAAAAAGAGTTAACCTTCTTTTTACAAAAATTACAATGTTGAGTGTTTTTCCCATTTTCCAAATTGCCAAGATGAGAATGTCCCTCTTAATATCTATCCATGGTCACATAAAGTTTGCCATTACCAGTCAAAATCATCCTTTCCATCTTTTTCCCTCATGTCAAAATCCCTTTCTTGCCATTTCATCCATTCATTTCACATTCATTCATTTTTCCCATTTAAAGTCTACTTGCAGTTGGAATTTTTAAAACCCGATTGCAGTTGTGTCTTCACTTGCAGTCAGCCTTCCAAAACCCGAAATTTGTGTAAAATGCACTAAAAAAACACTTGAAAATGAGTCTCTAAGGTCCAATTACAAGTGCAAACTTGTAGTTATCCATTACACATATGAAGTTGCATGTTTATTCTCCACAATTGCAAGTTAATGCTCTTGTTTTACCACACATGTAATGCAATTTCCATAACCCAAAATTTACTTGTGAGCCCATTTTTGCATCAATTTATCCCTTCCCTTGTCAATCCTGTTTGCACACACGACCTACCAAATCAATGGATTAAGGCATGGGCCTCATTTTGCAAGTAGATTCCAAGATTGGAGGATGATAGAAAGAAGAGATACAACAAAAATTCATGGTTGAGAGCATAGAATGCTTTCAAGACAGAGATGGTCATGACATGAAAAGAGGAAGGCAGCCCTTTCCCTCCTGAATGAATGGTGCTACCCCAAGCAAGAAACTAAGATTGAAGTTCATTGTCGAAAGACAAAGACTATCAAGGGTGCAAGTTCTTGTTCCGATTCAAGATGTCTTCACCAATCTAGAATACTTCAAGTTCTAACATCTTGTAGTAGCATGAAGATCATCACAGACAAAGGATGATGTAGTTAGAGTCGTGTCTTCAGACACATAGAATAATTTCAATTATGCATTTGTAATTTTGTTTTGACAAGTTACATGTAATGTCAAAAAATGTAATTGCAAGTGTCACTTTTACTTGCATTTTGTAAAATGTAATTACATGTAAAGCAACTACAAGTTGAGTTGTATTAGGACTGTAGTTGGAATAAGTCATGGTGGTTGAGAGAATTTCTCAAGTTAGTTGGGATCCTCCCACCTTTTTCTCAAGCCTCCTCTCCTATTAATTCTTGAGGGGATCTATTGTAATATATATATTTTGGCAATACATCAAAATTCTGCCAGATTGTATGTGCACTCTAAGACTTTGAGCTTAGATGTAAATAAAATTGCTTTCAATAAAAGAGGCAAGTTGTGTTGAGACTTTGTGCCAATTCAAATTGTTATGTGACGACATTTTCTGGAGTTGATTGTGAGTTTTGTTCTATTATTCAAGAGGGATTTAAATGCAATCTTGCAGACTTTGAGTTGCTAATTGTATTTAGAGTTATATGTTTGGTTTTCAGATTTGGTCTTGCAAACTTTGAGTTGCTTATCATATTTGAAGCTAGTGTGGAAAGCTCAGGTGGGAAGATAGCTTGTAGACTTTGTGTTGCTTCTATTTTTAAGACTTGTGCATGTAAGGTGTAGTGCATCATGTAGTTAGACTTTGAGCTACTACAAATTGTGCTTAGTTAGCAGAAAATCATCTAAACAAGTTGATAGGAGAATAGATAGTTGAAGACTTTGAGCGAGTTTTTTGTTTTCCTGTCCCGGGGAAGTGACGGAGGTCTTTGTGCCTTCCTGGAAACTTTGCTTCCCTTTATGTTCCAAAAATTCTACAAAAAGTCTCATTTCTGTATTTGTTGTTATTTATTTCCAATTGCTATTGCTTTTCTATGAAGAGAAAAGAGTATAGTTTTTCTTGAAAGAAGAAGAAAGATTGTTGTCTCACCCATATTAGATTAGTTTAGTTTCTAGATAGGGGGAGCGTTTCCTAAATTAGGAGAGTATCATACTCACACACTGTGGCTGAAACCAGAATTTTGCACATCCCCCAGGTGTACAAAATTTTCAACCAACAGTTAGTAGAATATAAAGAAGTCCTAGCAAGTGAGGAGTGCTATTGGTGATCTAAATCCAGGGAAACCTGGCTCCTTGAAGGCAACAACAACACGACTTTCTTCCACAATACAACCAAACTTAAAAGATCATGGAACAAGATCAATCAAATTAAAACTACAAATGATAGCTAGACGTCTGATCCAAATGAAATCCAAAATTTGGGGGTTGCCTATTTTAAGAGTCTCCTAGGGGGCGAAAATGCTTCCGAAAGGATTAACATGGAATGTCTACAACATATCCTGTCTAAAATCTCGGAGGCAGATAATCGCATGTTATACGCTAAAATTACTAAGCAGGAAGTCAGATGTGCACTCTTTCAAATGAACCCAGATAAGCACACGGGCCTGATGGCTTCACTACCCTTTTCTATCAGAAATGTTGGCCATTTGTGAAGGATGATAACACTAAATTAGTTGAAGAATCAAGGCGGAAATGTACTTTTTTGAAGGATCTGAATAACACTAACATTGCCCTTATCCCTAAATGTTCAAACTGTTCTACTTTCTTGGACTACAGGCCGATCTCGCTTTGTAACACAATTTACAAAATTGTGTCTAAAGTTATGGCAAATCGTTTAAAGCGGATCCTATCGGAAGTCATAACGCAAGAGCAGAGTGTATTTGTATCAGGAAGGAATATCACGGATGGGATAATCATCACCCATGAGATCCTTCATTCAATTAAAAAATCAGGTATGAGGAGTATGTTGTTGAAACTAGATGTGAGTAAAGCGTATGATAAAGTTAAATGGAATTTTCTTCTGAAAGTAATGAGACAACTAGGATTTTCTCAGGAATGGCTCGAATGGGTATATGCGTGCATTTCCACAATGAGATATTCCATTCTGATCAATGGTCAGCCATATGCCTTCTTTGAAGGGGCAAATGGCCTGCGCCAGGGTGATCCATTGTCACCATTTATGTTTGTTATAATGGTCGATGCCCTTAGCCACTTACTCAAGGCTACTGCTACTGAAGGACGACAGTTTGGAGTAAAGGTGGTGAATGACCTCCCATCTTTCACCCATCAACTTTTCATTGATGACACTCTGCTCATGGGTAAAGCTACGGTAGAGAAGGCCATAGCTATCAAACGGGTTCTAGATGAATACTCGAAGGATTTGGGGCAGATTATAAATGAGAAGTCTAGAATCTATTTTTTCAACACAGGGAATGCAATTCAGAGAAGGATATCAAGGGTTCTGAAATTTCAAATTGAACGTCTCCCGACCACATATTTGGGCATTCTTCTTTTTGTGGATCCACAAGTGATGGGTTGTGGAAAGAAATTATGGAAAAATGTGAGAAGAAGACATCTTGTTGGAGAGGCAGGTGGTTGACCATGCCTGGTAGGATTATGATGCTCAAATTTATCTTATCTGGCATTCCAATATATATGTTGTCATGTGTTGAGATTACTTCCAGTATGGCAAAGAAGCTTACCGCTCAGCAGAGGCGTTTTCTTTGGGAAGGGGCAAATGATGTTCGGAAGATTCCACTGGTTGCATGGAGCTATGTTACTAAAGAGAAAAAGGCTAGAGGGCTGGCCATTCGCGACATAATGTATCAAAACAGAACTCTAGGAGCTAAGCTCATTTGGAGAATGTTTAAAAGTCCTGGGGCATTGTGGTGTAAGCTCCTCTAACATAAATATTTGGACTCAGATACTCAGTCAAGAATACTAACAATTGCAAATCCACCTAAGGGATCATCAATTTGGAACTTCATGTGCAAATGTAGGCCTGTAACCACTAGCCACTTGTCCTCAAAGGTGGGAAATGGGTGTAGTGCGAGCTTCTGGGAGGTCTCGTGAAATGGTTTCAAATCTCTTACAACCATAGATGGTTTACAAGATGCTAAACATCTGGTGGAACCGGTCTACGGTACATGAGTCCGGGATTACTTAACTCAAGAAATGGACATGTCTGGCCTAAAATGGAAATGAAAGGATTTTGAATTTCTGAATGAAGACATGAAGAAGAAGCTTTTGGAGATTTTAGAAAAAAAAGTTGGTGCTGATTAATAATGAAGAAGACTCGATTGTCTAGTGTGCTGCAAAATCGGGCGAGTATTCAGCAAAGTTGGGATATAAAGTCTCCAAAATTGACAAGGAAGAATGCAATTGGCTGGTCAATTTGGTCTAGAATAAGAACATTCTGCCTAAGGCTGGGGCCTTCGCTTGGTTGGTCATGAAAAGGAAGGTGCTCACTGGGGGCAGATTGGAGAAACTTGGGTTTTGTGGTCTATTCCGATGCCCTTTGTGTAGAAATGGGGAAGAATCACTAGATCACATCTAACAGTGCAAATTCGCAAATCAGTGCTGGAAACATATGCAAGAGAACCTCGGCTGGTTGGGTCCACTCCCTAGTACTGTTAAGGATCTCTTTCGATGTTGGCCAACACTCGAAAATGGATCTCTGTGGAGTGGGCTTTGGTACTTGGTTCCTGCCATGATCATCTGGCATTTATGGAGGAAGCGGAATGCTCGTATCTTTAAAGACTTGGAATCCAGCGTGGAGACTGTAATTTTGAAGATGGAAATCGGTATATGCAAATACCAGAACATGATTGCTGCTAATAAGAAATGCAAATTCTACTCGGCCTGGGATGAAAGGCTATCCAAGGCATGGCCACACACTATTAAACCAAAAGGAGATATCATAAAACAAAGAACAGACCAGTCTACTGTAAAATGGTTGATGCCCCCTTCTGGCAAACTAAAGCTCAATTTTGATGGAGCGTCTTGCTGTAATCCTGGTCGCTTGGGGTGTGGGTTTATTATAAGAAATAATGTTGGAGATGCTCTGTGGCTGGGGCCATCAACTTACAAGCTGGAATGAACAATGATGCTAAGTTTCGGGCTTTGTATGAAGGTCTCAGGTGGTGCAATAAGTTGGGTCTTAATAATATAGATATCAAAGGGGATTCAAAGTTTGTTGTTGAGTCCATCATCTCGAACTACGGAATAAACTGGAAGTTTGATCCATGGATCAAGGCAATAAAGGAGATTCTCAACAATTTGGACTATACTCTATCAAATGTATACCGAGAGGCAAACCAGGCTGCCGATTTATTGTCCAAGGTGGCGATTGGCATAGAGGACAGTCAAATTACTGATTCTAGTGCTGTTCAGAATGGCATTGAAGCTATTTTAGAAAATGACAAGGCAAATTCTTTCCTCCCGAGATAAATTTGGATAGGAATAATGGTGGCAGCTATGTACATTTGTAAGAGTCAATAAAGGTGTTTATGTCCTTACACGGATCGAGTGGTCGTGTGATTGTCACTCGATTTATGCGGATACATACATACATACATATACACTATACTTGATACTGATAAAGATAATCATAATCAATGATTCAATGTTATATCATATATGTCCAATCATTCAAATTTTGTAAATGCTAAAACTAAATTCATTCAAAAATATGTATCTTTCTCTCTATAGAAAGTTTCTAGGTCTAAGTCATCAATTAGTTCAACTCTCTTTGAACCACAAGCAACAGTAGTAACACTCCCACAAGCTACATCATGTGTGGGAGCTTTATCATCATCTAAAGTGACTTTAGCGAGGTCTAGAATAGAAGCATCCAAGTTGACACACTTAGGGGTTATCTCCCAATTCTTTGTTGCCCCTTGCTTGTAGTTAACTTCCTTATGTGATAGAAAGCACAAGTTGGAGTCGACATAGAACAAATCTTCTACTTCTTTGGCAGAGGGCTAGTTGTGTTTAAGTGGATAAAGAAGGATATACTCAATTCTGCTCAGTTGAAGAAAAACTAACAACTTGATAAAATTGGAAAGAAAGTATGAGCACCTATTATAGAATTTGAATTGCCAAAGGCTAAGGAACATATGACTTTTCCCATGGAGGTACAACCATGTATGAGCACCCATATTGTATTTGTCTTAGAGAGTGCAAATACTATGATCTTATGACAAGATGAACATACCAAACTCTATCCTAACATTATCCACCACTTACTGATCTAAGAAGCATTTTCAAAATGTTTTCTTGTACCCTTAAGTTTTAGCAACTTCATTCTCCCTATATGCTGACATTCTTCTAGGCAAACAAAGCATCTCCATCATGTAACATTTGAGAGATAATTCATATGCAAGAAGATCTGAGGATTTGGTTATCTTGTTCCAAGGGTCAAAATGATATTTTTACCTTTAGGAAAATTATTTCTTTGGGGTCTTTCTCCTTCTTTTCTATCATGGCCTCCATTTTTTCTATCGTGAAGTTCATGTCATCATAGATTTCTCCCAAACATGATCAATCTATATTAGCAACTTTAGTCATACCCATGATGGGCTCGATGAAACTCAAGATATAGTCCAAACAAGCCCACCATTCATCATCTAGGACCAATGATTTGACCATTTGGGCCTTCTACGAATTTGTCTACCTCTACACACTCTATTGATTGCTAATGACCATGGCACTCAACACCTCTCACAATCTTACAAGTCTCAAAACGATTGTGTGCGATGCAAATCAAGTCTTGACAACCTAACATGGTAATTCAATTTAAAATAGATATTAAAATTTCTTATATTTACCTTCAACAACTCTAAAATCAAAAAAAACTTGAGCATGCCATGTAGCATATGATTGTTTGTCACAAACATCCAAATCTTGTCACCCTTGGTGTATATTTCTTCCACCAACTCTATCTAAGTGCCAATCCTTTGCATCACCAAGTTGAGGGAGTAGACAATACATAGTGTCAAAAAAATGCACTCGTACCTTCCCTCAACCAAAGCACCTACTACCTTGCAATTTTTTGCACTGTTTGTTATAACTTGAACAATGTTCTTAAGACCCACTATCTTTAAGGACTTGATGAGAACTTTGGAAATAAAGTTTGCATCCTTCACTTACTTTTCAACATCTCCTTCAAAAACATTACCCCTTTCACACCTTGTGCCCACTACTTGTGTATCTAAAGGGTGTTTGAATAATTCTTGTCACCATTTCCGACCAATACAGTGATCTCACTAGGTTGAAAGGAAGAACATTAACATAAATGCAATGTGTACTATATTCATATACACTATCCCTCACCTCATATGAATATCTACTTTAATGTGTCTCTTTTGCAAGATGAAAGAGAGGTATCTCCTTATTCAATAAACAATATCTCTAAGAAAAGATGCACATAAAACAACTGAAGTAGACGCTATAGGTGGCCTACCTAATCCTTTCTTCACTTAAAAATGATATGTTAATTATTCGCTTACAACATCAACTTCTTTTTCTCTGACATATGTCATAATTTGTTCGTTCAGTGTTAAGGGTCAATAACACATGTTAGTTTGTAGTTGGGATGGGTGTTTATGTTTGGTTATGTTTGAGTCGCCGAGAGGTTCCCATGGGGTGGTTGGTAGTTAGTGACGGTTGGCAACTTGGTCAACCGTCGAGTCTATATATGATTAGGATGGATGGAATTGTACTAACATATTCTGGAGAATTCAATAAAGATATCATTCTTCCGGTATAGTTGTTTGTTATTGTTACTTATGCTTTGGTATATGAATGTTCTGTTACATTAATAGTTGGTACGTGTGGGGAAGCCTTCTTTTATCCGTGAGTTTACCAACCTCACATTAAGGACTAAACATTTTGGCACTGCTGCCGGGGATAAGATACTTTGTTCAAGAGAGGATAAGAAACTTTTGGGTATTTTATTTTGTGTTCGCATGTGCATGAAAAACACATCAACAGGTTGTATTTTTGTTTTTCTTTTATTATAATAACAAACTCTAGGGTTAGATTTCAATTTTTCTAAATGCTTTCTTATAACAATCTATTTAGAATAGCTTCTATTTCAAAATCAATGGTGCTTGAGGAAAATGGACAATTCAAATATTATCTGGTATCATTTCTATGCAAATATGTCATAATGATTGAATCAGAAGAGGTGGGGCTTTTCTTTGGTGCATAGTCAAAGTAGTGTGGAGTATAAGAACTTACACAATCAAGTGAAAGCTTAAAAATTTCCTATGATTAGCCATGGAATTAGAGTTTGTCATGAGACAAATGAGAAGGAGTTGCTTGGCGCCGTTGCCTAAACGAACCTGGAGATAACTATGGCAGCAGGCGGAAGGAATTAATGGGTCGGTCATTCAACAAGCAATTAATTGTCGTGGACAGCGACACACACGAAGAAAGTACCGCGGAAGAGGCACGAGAGGATCAGTTGACGGCAGACTTGGTAGAGTTGTGGGACGTGTCAGTCACACAGTATGTGCAAAGGGAGGCTCGGGAGAGATCCGTCTCTGAAGGCATGGTACCTGGTGAACTCACCGTCAGCACTCCCGTCTTTGACCTGCTCGGAAGTATTCCAAGGTTACTCGCCAGAAATCTGATTGCACTTCAAGACCGAAGGGAGGAAACTGCACGGGACCTCCGTCGGCAACAAGTACTCCAAAGGTACGAAGAGCGGAATCGTAGGGAGGAAGAGGAGAGGGAGACAAGAAGATGTCATACCTCTGGCACTTAATGCCCCTACAGCCAAACAAAGACAAACGTACCACTACCACCGAAGGAGTAGATGAGGGAACTGTACGGAGACCTCTCCGTATAAAAGAACAGGTCGAGCGGAGACAACGGCTAAGGAAGGTTGCTGACTCGAAGAGCCCTGAGAAACGTAGCCGAAGTCGGAGTGTGAGTCAGAGTCGTAGTCGGGGGAGCCAAAGGCCATGTACGTGGAAGGAGTTGGCGGAGGTCACCAGGAACCTACCACTTCCAAACGTAGCGGAGGAAGATCTCGTCGACCAGGCCCCACACTCGACGTTGAGTGAAGAAGACTCTAGAGCCGAGTCGCAGAGCAACCCGTCAGAGTATTCTGAACAAGGAGAGGAGGCAGTACGGGACCTGCACGAAGAGGTCGCCAATATTTTTGAGGCAACATTATCCAGCATCAAGAATTTGTCCTTGTCGGAGGTAACCAAAATAGGAGGGTTAGATCCAAAAACCCCGAGAAGGAGGGACTATAGGAGTGAGGGTGACCAAAGCCCTACGGACAGCGGTCAAACCAGGTCAAGAGCGTACGGTACCTTCCAGACACATAATACCTTCCGGACATATAGTAACTTCCAAGCGCTACATAAAACCCTCCAGACAAAAACAATGGCACACACCCCGGAAAAACAAAAGCTTCCAAAATTCATGGGCGACGGGTCGGAGGATCCCATACGACATTGTAAGACAAGCGTGACCATTTGGGAGGCAAATGACCAGGATGACCAGGATTACTGGTTGAAGGCATTTCTAGCCACTCTGCAAGGAATAGCAATTGATTGGTATACAGACCTGGATGCCCAGTATAAAACGTCCTGGAACAATCTGAAGAAGGCTTTCCAAGAGGAGTTCTAACTCCTACGGGATGACAATGAAATCGTGGCGGAGATTTACAATACCAAGCAAGGAAAAAGTGAAAGTGTGCGGGCATATAACAGAAGGGTGAGGGAACTACTCAACAAAATGGAGAATCGGTCGGCTGATGGCCTCAAGAAGAGATGGTTTGTTGAAGGACTGGTACCGTCTCTCAAACGGAAGATGAAGGTGGTCCCTCCACCCTTGTATGACGAAGCATACAACCGTGCGATGGATATTGAAAGTGAAAATAAGACATCCCAAGGGAAGCGTAGGGTGAGCGATGGTGACAGTACGGATGAAGACAGCGATGGGGAGTCCAAAACTATGCATGCACTCCAAAGGGATATGATGAGGATGAAAGGAACTTTGGTGCACCGACTGCAAAACAGAAGGGCACACTAAGGGGAGTTGCCCTCGTAAAGCTTTCTGTGACCTCTGCCAAGTAATGGGACATTCCATTAACGAATGCCCGTACAACTTGAAAGCACGGAGCACACAAGTGCTCTACGCCCAACCCGACCAAGTCACACCGCCAGCGACACCTCCAAAGCCGGCAACAAACTCTGACGCCTCTCCTGGAGGGTACCGAGACAACCGGCGGGATAACAACAGGCCCAATAATAACACGTCGAGGAGTAGAATTCAATACAACACAAAGGGACGACCCATGATCCAATGCCGGAAATGCAAGGAATGGAGTCACTTTGCGCGGGAATGTCAAAATGGAGATGACGCAGGAAGTTTGTTGTGCAAATGGTGCGGTCCGAGGAATCATGAAGACACAGAATGTCCAAAGCAAAAAGGGGTGAATATGTTGGAAGTAGAAGAACCAGGGGAAGGCGTACTGGCAATCACAAGATTGCAAAACAAGAAAGCCATGTTTCCTGACCCTCACATGGAGAAGGAAAGACTCCAGGAAACCAAGGCATGACAGAAGAACGGAGGGCCTCGCACCCGGCTGCCAGTACCCCACTCCAATCAAGATCAGAAAAAACTATCATTAAGCAAATGTTACAGACCACTATACCCGTACGAGTAGCCGACCTTCTACAGACCATGCCACAGTTAAGGATGGCCCTGAAAAATGCAGTCGGTGACACTAACCTCGGCCAAGAACACCGGACGATGACAGAAACACATAGTACGGCTCCAGGGAAGGACCCTGGTACCGGTGCCATGGACCCTATTCTACTCACAGTAAGCATTGGACGAAAACCTGTTGTGGTGGAGATGGACATAATGGGACAGAAGCTCACCAACACCATTGTGGATGGCGGGTCTGGAGTCAACGTGCTACCGGAAGAAACTTGGAGATGTCTGGGCAAGCCTACCCTCTGGCCACCAACATTTCATCTCGTCAGTGCGGATCAGCACAACATCAAACCCCTCGGGACTCTCACGGCACAAAAGATGGTGATCAGGACGCAGCAATTCCTTCTAGAGTTCGTAGTCATTCCACTGGAAAGAAAAGTGTACGACGCCCTCCTGGGAAGAGGATGGTTGATCATGGCTAGAGCCAATCATAACTGGATGAAGAATACACTCTCAATCGAGAGTGAAGGTCATAAGTATGTGATTGACTAGAGGAATCAGTTCGTCAGTGAAGAGCTCGCGTCATCTAACTCCGACTCGGAGGACTCAAATAGATGGGAGTGGGGTTCCGAAGGAGATAGAGGAGGGAGGGAACCCAACGAGGAAGGAGTGTTGGAACTGCACGGATGCTCTGAAGATGGAACTAGTTCGCTGGCCGAACTCTTCCATTGGCAGATGGAGGACCACGAGGTTTTCCACCCAGAGTGCCACATGCTGCAAATATGCGAGATTGGGGAATCAAGTGGCGGTATGGAAGAACAGTCATTTCCCACAGAGTATGGTAGGTACCAGGAGGGAATGGCACAGATGGACGACACGCCAGCCCACCAGTTTGAACGAGACAAACCCATCAAGTACGAGGAAAGAGATTTGAAGAAAATTAATCTAGGTAATGACGAGGACCCACAAGTGATACTCGTAGGGGATGACTGGAACCCTGTACTGAAGGCAGCGGCTTTCAGGATATTCCTGGAATACAAGGACTATCCAGGAGCCAGCCTCACAGGAGCCAGTCGTGCATCCGACATAGCCATCTGGATGATAGGGTTAATGAATGGGATTAAGTGTGGTAAAGTGTACAACTGGGGGCAACTTTTGGCGGAAAGAATTCATGATTTTCTCAAGCTGGAACACAAGACATTTTACGTGCCACCATGCCATCAGCCTATTCCTGGATGTCGTACGCCTGCAAGTACCGCCAAAAATGTGGGGAACCTTCGAACCACACGGACGAGTGGAACCTAATAAGCCGATCATGTACTAATATGCCCATCTGGACACACTCGGTGACACCGTGCAGCCGGCAAAGAGGAGGAGAACGCTGGATGCGTCCGTAGAGGTTGAAGATGACAGCAGTACCGAAGATTATGAGGAAGAGGCAGAAGAGACTGAGGAGCAAGAGAGTGGCAATGAGGGGTTCCGTATGGCACCACACGCAGCTGTAGAGGATGAAGGGGAAGCAGAATTGTAGCAACAGGAAGAGGAGAAAGAGGAAGATCAGCATGGAAGGCTAAGAGTGCAATGGAAGAGCACGAGGGTGAAGTTCACACCCCCAAAATTATCTTCGCCACACTTGGTACCGCAGGAAGCACTTACAGTGGCCAGTCCGGTGGGGGACGTACCAGGGGAATGTACCAGTATGGCAGACCAGACAGTGGCAGGAGAGGTCGTACCAGAGAAAGAGGAGGTCGTCGTGCAAGGAATTGGTACTAGTACGGCAGGTTCAGGTACTGGTATGGCAAGGACTAGTACGGTGCCGACAGGTACCAGTGTGACAGGTACTAGTACGGAACCAGGGGAGAAAGATGAGGCAGGGGATGTATCGATAAAGGAGATGGTTTGGAGGAGTTGGCAGTAGTGGAGACACTAACGGATGAGGATATAGATGCATCGTTGGAAAATTGCATGTAAGGCAACTTCATTTAGGGACATGTTATTTTAATTTGTAAGTAATTTAAAAAATTAAATCAACGAGTGATTCAAGACTCAAGGATAATGATTCAGGATAAAAAAAAAATTAAGGTTTTTCTTTTCAAACTATATTATTTAAGAAACCCCTAACCCATAAAAAAATTATTAATATTCATCAACCTTTAATGTATCAAAAAGATAAAATGATCTAGGTAGTATGCCAAGTCATGCATTGGTTTGTTAAGTTGGTTCATTCATCTACAATCAATAACCCATTCCAGACTCATTCCACCACCAAAACTCATCCAATTCAGCAATAGCATGGAAGCGAGAAGAACACGATAACATTATCTATATATATATATATATATAGTACAATTGAACCCAACCCTATTAAACTACGGGGGAATCAACAAACCACAAAGTTTGAATCAAGAAATCAAACCAGCAATTATTGGAAATTAATGTTTGTCATTTAAAGTCATGAGAAAAAAACAAATGTTTTAAGTTTCACATTCCAGTTTTGTAATGTTGCTTCTTGTTTATCATTTGAAAGCATGAGAAGCCATGCCATAACCCTATTTGCCTAATGAATAAAATATAGATTTTTATTAAAGGTTACCAAGTTCTTCAGCGTGTTCAACATCAATCCCAAGGCTCAATTGTGGTGACGATAAGCTTTTTGTATTCGTTCGAAGAGCAGTTCCCATCCATCCATTGAGTGCATATCTATTCCTCTCACTAAGAGCAAGGCGGTTACTCATAAATATGGTCCTCTTAGAGTACAGGAGCCTGGAACTGTGACATCCCTCTTTTCAACAATGGTTTTATATTGAATAATGCAATTGCGTTTGGTTAATCGTTGACATTTTATTACTTCCTCATGTGGATGAGTAATCTTTATTAAATTGGTATATGGGCATGAATGATTATTTTGACAATGTTTATTTCACATATTTGGATAATAAGAAGATAAGACTAGTCTAACCATTTTCATGTAACCAAGTGGATGCAGTATAAGCAACGCCCTAAGGAGGGAGGGAGAGTATCATCAAGGAGAGGAATGCAGACTTTGGAAGAGATCAAACTTGCTATCAAGCCATGAGTCTTGAGATAAGTTGTTTAAAAATTGGTCGTCACCTTGGCTTTTAGTTGGTCGTCTCATCTTGTTAGTTAGTAGGCAGTTAGTCTTTTCCGTAATCATCATTTGGAGTTGTGTGTGTTGTTTCCCAAGCTTAATAATTTATAATGAAGATATTAATTGAACCATAATTTATCTTAATCAGATAACCTCATTAATTATATATATTTATATCTATACCCAAATATGAGTGTATATAGAATATATACATATCTATACACATATATGTGTATATGTACACGTGCATTCATAATAGTACAAAAGATGTACGTATATACATATAAATGTATGTATGAGATATAACCCATACATGCAAATGTGTGTATATATATATATATATATAGTTGGACTACTTGCCGAAAACTCAGTGAGTTTCTAAAACTCGCGAGTTTTTTTGGCCGACTAGTAGTAACACCATTGACTTGCAGAAGAGACTCGTCGAGTTCTTTCTTTCACAAAAACTCGCAGAGTTTCTAGAAAAAACTCGGCTGATTAAGAAAAAGAGGCACATGTCAAAAAATTATCTATTTTTTATTCAAGTCGGTCTCATTCTCTTCATCAGAATATATACATGAAATATATAACATTTAAGTATAAGTCACATTTCAATATGTCTTTACTGAAATGTGACTTATACTTTAAGTTATATTTCATGTATATATTGGCAGGATGTTTGAGAGTGATTTCAGATCTCTAAGAGTTATAATGCAGATTCTAGGTTTTAGAAGATCTTTTAAATTTTCAAACTTACTCAAATTTCAATAATCAATAGGCTCCTATTAGCATTCTCTCACTCTCTCTATCTCACTCACTTTATCTACCCGGAATTTTAGACCTATCTATCTCTCCCCCAAGATCTAGACCTATCTCTTTGCCCCTCTCTTTCTCACCCTCAAACCCTCGCAAGGGGTGCTACCCTCAACCTAATTTTATTTTGCAGATGCTTGGTGGCAAAGTTGGGGTGGAAATACCCCAAATCTCAAAAAAATTGCCCTCAGAATCTTATGTCAGCCTTGTAGTTCATCCAGTTGTGAGTGCAATTGGAGCTTGTTTGAGGCCATCCACATGAAGAAGAGGAGCAAGTTAGATCAAAAATGCCTCAATGACCTTGTCTTTGTGTAATATAATCTTCGGTTGCGCATAAGGTATAGGAAACACCAGTTGGTCCAATTGATTTGGATGATATAGATCCTTACAGTGATTGGACATCGCAGGAGCAGCCTCCATTGTTTACATAGGATGACATCAATGATTTGGAGAGGCAAGCTATGGAGGAGGAGGGGGGTGGATTTGGTTTCACACTGGATGACATTAAGGAGGATGAGGAGTCATTGCCAGTGCTAGGTGCAGCTAGAGGTAGAGCTACATCTAGGATGAAGGACGAGCCACCGCCTGAGCCAGTCATACCAAGCAAAGAGGCACAATCACGTCCACAACAGACTTCTAGGACTAGACCCTCTAGTTCTACCTCTCCCCTAGTTTTTACTAGAGCTGGGAAGAGGAAGATGTAATTGTATTGATTTATTTACTTTTAGTTCTACAAAAAATATTTACTATTTTGCTTCTAGCCATCCGCATTCCTCATGAGGATGTGATTTTGAACCCACTTTGCATTTAAATATATCTAGACTCAGCTTGTTTATTTTGTGTTCTCATTTATTGACTCATGGGATGCATCTTCTCATTAAGTTTCGCAAAAAATTCATTTCTAATAAAATTTAAGCAAATTTTTAAGTTCTAGAGTTTTTTGCCGATCTTTTTACGAGTATTGGCCGAGTTTTTCCCGAGTTTTTTTTCAGGCCTTGGCGAGTTTTTGGTTTTGGCGAGTATATATTAATATATATATATGACGTTACTCTCTAGCCACCGCTTGGAGCTTTCATGCATGACACCATCGAACAAGATGGTTGATGTTTTCTTTGTGGGCGGTTTTCTTTACTCCTTGCGATCATTAAGGGAATCCATTTGGGAGAAAAGGGCTCTGTATTCCCCATTATTCACATTGGTATATCTTTGCATCTGAAGCACAAGTTAGATACATTGGCAATCTCTACAATATAGAATCCTAGTCTCTCTATTCATAATCATCGGCATTCCCTGCTACACATTTCTAAGTCTTACTGCTACTGATCATCGGCATTCTCTGCAATATACTATCATAGTCTGTCTGCTCTTGAGCACAATAATATTCATATCGCAGTATAGTCTTGAAGAATTCTGCATTCTTCACTGTGGTGATACGTAAAGTGTAAATGGAGACTGTCCAATAAGAAGAGGCAAATCAATATCAGCATCGTCATAACTCCAAGAATGTTTTTCCTTCTAGAATTTAACAGTTATCATGAAGTTGATCTGTTTAGCTTAACTAAAAGTTATGCTTTGTATTTCAAGCAAGCTTATGCATAAACATCACATTACTTAGAGAAAATCTGTCAATTTCATAAAAAGGCCTGAGAACGGAAATACAAGCTTCCTGTATAAACTGTTCATGGTATATCAATGTAGTAAATTTGAAGTTTCTTTTTGCGTAAGAACTAAGAACTTAATCATGAGTGAGCATTAAAGCAGCTTAGCGGTTCAACTTGTTTGCACTAATATCAAAATGTTCATTACTGTTATTAAACAGAATAGACCATTATGCAAAGGTCAGATAATGGGTAATTATTCAACCTCAGAATAAGGTCATATGACCCAATAGAGGATTCTCAAAACTATGTTGATTCAGATCCGAAATGTATAAATATGAAAGGAGTTTTAACCTGAATGTAGTTTGATCTGTCTCTATTATAAATCAGTAGGAAACATATTTCACTGCTCTGAAAATTCAAGATGTAATTAATGAAACCTTAGTTGACAATTGCATCAATATGAGTCTGTATTCCAGCAGTTGGCTGAACTATATGTGTCACATCCCCATGAAGGTCATGAGAGACCGTTAATATCACTTGACAAGAAACTTAAGGGTAAACATTTGTTAGTAATCCAGAGGGTCAGTAGTACCTAATGTTGAGAAATCAATCAGTTGGATTGAACTCCAGTATGTACAAGTAGAGTAAGGGTGGTGAAGTCTAACAACACATTGTCATGCATGTTTAACGAAACCTTAGCCAAGGTAGCACTACTTCAAGTAAGCGACCATCAATTCACAAGAACCAGATACACCTACTAGTCAAATGGTCATACTCATTTACTCATTAGGGGGAACCTACAGTGTGTGACAGACTAGACTCGTATAGGTTCTAAACACCGGGCTTAAATGGTACGATGGCAACTACATCTAATTCTTAGTCTACACCCCCATGAAGGGTAGGGCCACTTCTAGTTGGAAGATGTGCGAGAGACTGCCAGGTCTATGGTTGGGTGGAAAAGCCCTTGATGATGCTCTCCCTCTTCTAGACCATGTCAAGGCTTGATACAAATAATTGTAATCTCTAAACTTTTATGTTTCCCTTGAAAAAGAAAATTATCAAATTGAATTCATTCTCTCTCTCTCTCTCTAAATAGCAAAAGAAGTTTGTTCTCTTTTTACTACTCAATAAAGTTTGATCGCTTTTTTTTTTAAATTAGTTAGATTCTTAACTTGATAAAAGCAGTTAGTTAATTGGTTGATTTTCATTTTCAGCTTAAGTAGCTAAGTTTAATTGATAGTTCTTAATATAAATAGTTTAGATAGTTCACTATTTTCTTAAGTATAGTTTAGTGGTTGTTACAGATACCGATATGTCTATTTTTGAAAAATATGAGACAGGGGTACTCGGAGATGCCTTTTTTTAATATAATTTAATAATATATTAATTTGATAACATTAACAAAGAAAGAAGAATTTAATAATTTATGTAGCATCTAGCCTGCCTACTTGAACAAAGATATGCTAGAAAAAGCTATCAAATATCACTAGTTGCATGGAGAAATACAATTGGCAAAAATAAGCTTGTGCAACAAAAATGGTGGGAAATAAACTCATGCAATAGGCAAACAAGGACAAAAATGATATCATGTGCCATGATTTAGGTATTTTTTTGCACTTTTGCTTTAGGCAAACGTTTCTTGGATTTTTAGACATCTCTGATATGGGAAACGCATGCCAATCCCCAAGACCCATCCTAGGGGGGTTAAAAACACATCTCCCTACAACTATAACTTTTTGAGAACACCTACTCAAACTTCAACAATAGTTAGTTCATCATCCTTAAAATCAATTTGAAACATTTTTATGTTCCATAATCTATATTGAGTATAGTTTCTACACAAAAACAGTATTCACATTTTTTGAATATCAACAATTCAAGCTGTAGTTTGTGATTATTACCAAGACAAGTGATGTGCAATGATTTTTTTGGTGCCTGATATTCACCAATTGGCTATAAGTTGAAATTTGGAAATCAAAATTTGGCGAATAGTTCAAGATTAAAGGTAACCTGAATCGCCACTTTTTAACAAAACCTTATGTTAACCTTATTTAAATTGTCAGAGAATTTATCTTATTAAATTTTTTGCCCCAATATTTGATACATGATTAGATCAGATTTTCCTAAACCTTATAAGGTATTGTAGAAATCTAAATTAATTCACCAGTAATATAGCATAATTATTAGTTACTTTAGAATTATATCATCAATTTTAATTGCCACCATTGATTTAAAATATAATCTAATGGCCCTCATTGTATTCCATGAGGTAAAATGTACCAACAAACTGCGATGCTCATGGAGGTTGAAATTGCTTTTGAATTGGTCAATGGTCTAAAAGCAATTTTGGGCCCCGTGAGCATTACAAACTGTGGGTACATTTTCTCTCACAAAATATAAAGAGGGCTATTAGATTATTTTAAATTAATGGTAGTAAGTAAATATTATAGTCCCCCTTAAACTCATTAATGATTTACACCTTCCAACCACTACTTTTCTTTAAGAATTTTACTTTTTCAACATGAAAGGATTTACCACAGTATTTAATGTATATTCCTATTATCTGCCAAGATTCGCCAAGGTTTACTACAAAAAAAAATGATATAAAAAAGTTTCGCAATAATTTTTCTTTTTTAAAAAGGAAAGATTTGCCAATAGAAATTAATATTTTTTTCCAAAAAATAAAAGATTCGCCAAGATTTTATATCCTTTTTGAGAGGAGGTTTTTTAAAGTTTTCCCTAGTGATATGTAATACATTATAACTCCTTACATAGATGATTTCATTCCATGCATAAATATGTTGAGTGAAGCCTACAAAATATTAGCCATTACAAACAATTGAATAAACACTAGCTATTACTGTTACGAAAAAGTTTCTTCACATCTATTACATATGATTAATCTACCAAAAGCAACAAGCTCAAAACACCATGTTCATATTGCTTTGACCAGAAATCACAATTAGAATAGCACAAGAAATGAAGTCAAAACAGAACATTCCAACTCTCCCTCAGATTGCTTAACAAATTCCCTTGTGCTTATTGCCAATTTTTGTTCCAATGCTTCAATTTCCTCATGCATGCTCTCTTTTTCAATTTGAGAACCATTGGAATATGAGGAAAACAACATAATTTAAGAAATGATATAAAATCCTACATTAATTACCCTATTTTCCTATTGTTCCTCCACAATCCATTTCCCTCTAAATTTCTTATACCTTTTCAGCTACTAGTTTGTATGGCTTATATTCCTTCTCTTTACAATTTAATTTACATCTCCTACTCCTAAATTCTACCATTACTCTTAGCCAAAGATCTAGCAAAAAACACCTAAATGTATGGCAATGTTTAGTAAAACCGATCAAAGTAATATTTGACTAAACCAGTAAAAATGATGCTTGAATAAACTGGAAAACTTTGCAGCCCATACATGCATATGGTCACATGAATGAAATTTCCCCAAGTTATAAATCAGATAGTGAAGCTATTACTGTAGTTAAAATGTTACTTTGCTTCTTTTAAAATGATTGTATCTACCAGAACCAACAAGACCAAAATGCCATGTTTATATTTTATTAATGGGAAACTACAATTAGAACAGCACAAGGAAATGAAATCAAAAAAGCACATACCATCTCCCCCTCAATTTTTTTAAAAGATTCCCTTGTGCTCATTTCCAATGTCTCTTTCAATGCTTCAATCTCCTCATGCATGCTCTCTTTTGCAATTTGAGGACCCTACAAATATGAGAACAGTATGCAAAGTTAAGAAACGATTTGAATTCCCCCTTTTTAAATATGCCGCATAAAATCCTGCAAGTGTATAGAGTTCATTTAGTTTTCTCTTTTCAATTTAATTTACTTTAATCTTCAATTTTATCATTACTCTCAGCCAATGATCTAGCAAAAAAAAAAAAATAGCTATGGCAATTTAGTTGAAAAAATAAACCAGTTACTGCTTGATTACTTTGATTAAAATGATACTACTTGTTAGAGTTTTAATTTGTCGTTTGCAAGATAACACAAAACAAAACAGTGTGTGAGGTAAAATCTCTCTAAAAATTAGTAAGGAAAGTTCCCTGAGATCTAACGAAACCTAAAACTAAGTTAAACTAACAGTAGACAGAAGCTATAAACAAATATACAAATGTGCACATTATACATGATTCACTAAGACGGTTTTGGATAAATGAAAATAATTAAATGCCCATACTTTTGGCTCAGTTACATACATCAAACTGTTAACAATTGTTTCTTGCAAACAACATTTTCCAATATTGGAGGAATAGAAAAACTAATCAAGACACATGAACAAGCTTCAGACTCGCTAAAACAGTGACCAACTAATCACTGCAAACAAGATTGAAGGAATACAACACATGATTTCAAAAAAAAAATAGCTAATCTAAATCCAAAGTCACAACTCAGGTAGATAGATGTCATCAATTCAAAGCTTGAAACAAAATATTCTACTTTCAATTTCCTTGGTGAAAATAAAAACACACATGGAACAACAAATTTCACTTGAATAACAGTTTTAGCAGCATAAGTGCAGCATCAACTACCATTATTAATATCTTGTGCACAATGCACTTATTTATATGTTACGATGAATATTCATTTAAGTATTTGAGGATAAAAATTGTTTAGAACTCTCCAAAAGCTACAGAAAAAGTGAAAAGAAAAGAACTTTATAGGAAATATATTCTAAAACAACTAATTAAATAAAGCTAACTTCCCTGAAATATAACACTAGAAATAATTGTTACAGATATAGGCATCCCCAAAAAGAGGGACTTGACACGAGTGATCTATTAGATTCTATAGCATTTCCATGCTCTGAAAAATGATGAATCTTCTAATAATGATTTCACCAAACCCTAACTAACTTGATCTATCATCAAAGTGTGGAAACCATTGCCTAGGTTTTGACAAAGTTGAAAAGCCATGTTTGAATCTCTTGAACAAAGGTATGACAGAAATTTAGGAACAAAGGTTGGTCAAACCAGCACAAGTCACACAATAATTTGTCATTGACAACTGCAATGAATGAGGTTGAAGAACTACTGCGCAATCCTCTCTTATAAGCTGCTTAAAGTTGTCATCGAACCCCAAACCCTAAGTGTCTAGAAGCCTGCCAAACTATTGTAAATGTTGCCTTTGTTTCATCTTGCTTGTCTTGTTGATCTAAGGATACAAATATGGTACTGATCAAACAATCCACCTGCTAATCAATACATATAGTCAAATATCTTAACTATAGTAGAGCTTGCCATTATACACTTTTGAATAGTTGCTGATATGACAAGCCTAGACAGTCCTTTTAGATGTCATATACCATTTCAAACTGCCGAGGCAAAAGTATATGACACATTAGCCACTCTTAACTATTTTGGAGATATTCAATGGCGTTGTCAGCCTCAAGACCCTTGCAAGAAATTCTGATTGATGTCTCCATCTTTTTAAGTTGCTAAGTGAAATTTTTAAGTGGTTGAGCCACTAATAAAGCATGCCCTTTTTATTATAAGGCAGAAAGTTTCACTAACTTAACCCTTTTCCAATTGCTAGCAGAATTTCTGATTGCTTTAGCCATTTTTTAAAGTATCATGGAAGAGATTTTAGACGATTGGACCATTGCGAAAGTGCACCTATGCTTTTGAGTGGAGCTGTTGTTTGACTTAACCATGTTTTTAGATGATGGCTAGAACTTTGACGTGGTATAACCACAACTAACATGTGCCAAGATTAATTAAACCCACTTCTTAACATTATGGCAGAACTTTGTGATGGTCACACCCTTGTAGATGTGTGCCCATCATTTCACTTAAACTCAGGCACCACTTAACAAGACTTATACCTGCTCAGACTTTCACTCATTTTGTAATGTCCTTGGAAGGGCATTAACTCAAATCCACCAAAAAAATATTGCAATCACTCAAAAACCAGCTCATTCTTATCACTAAAATCCCAATGTGGACAAAGTCCGAGCATATGAAGACTAGAATGAAGGCAATGGAAAATAACCAATAAGATATTGGCAGCATGCTGGCCAAATTACATTAATTTCAAATTCATAAAAGCGATCAATGTCAAAATGGTAGATAGTGATATGCAAATTCGAATCAAGCCATATTGGCTAATAACAAGTTAAATTGTGTTGATGCCAAAATGGCAAACTCTATCACTCAATTCCAATAGCAAATAATAAACTAAAAAATAAAAAAGATCCAATGTTGAACAGTCTAGGATCTTTAGAAATAAAATCAAAGCTATTGGCAGTAAATCGTCCAATTATTACAGTATTGGATTCAACAGAGAAATTTGAAACTTCAATGATTATTTGCAAATCCTAATAATTGTAAAGCATTACTAGAATAAATTGATACCATTGCATGATACATTGAAACCCAAAATGACTGAAGTTAACAAACTCTGAAATATTCAAGAAAGCCAAATTTGAAAGCCCAAACTAAAAAACTGAAGATTAAATGTTGTTAGATTACTAAATGCCCCTGCTGCAGTGGTACGAACTCCTTCCAAGGCTAGTACAGATTGAAGGATCTGGTATAGCAGACTGTACAAGAGAGAAAACTCCATCAGAATGCACACCTGACTATTTTGCTGAGAGGGGGAAAAAACTCTTCCAAACACTTGACTACTGATTTCCATCGATTTCAAGCGGATTTGAGGTGGTGGTTGAAGAAAAATCAGATTCCCAGGTAGGTTTTCTGATTTTTTTCCTATGCTTTTTTAAAACATTTTATTTATTTTTTGTTGCATCTAGATGAATAGAAAATCATTCCTAAGTGGTCAAAAATGTTTTTGAGTCATCGGAACAAGATTTAACACTGTTTTTGACAAGTTTTGTTGAATTTTTTCACTATTTTTTTGAAGAATCTTTAGTTTTCCAAAAAAATCAAACCCTAATAGTTTTTTGTTTTTTTTTTCAACTTTGAATGATGTCTAAAATTATTTAAACTAATTTAGATAGTTTGCTAAATTGTTTAGCTAAAATATTAACTGTCTTTTCACTTTGTATGTGTAGGTTAACAATTAACCATTAATTCAATATGTCAAATTCTGATTGGCCACTAGAACCATGCCCATCTGGATATGTAGGCACCTGTCCTAAAGGTGCTAGAGATAGGGCTTGGAGGTATGCCTATGAAGGACCAGAACCTGGGACGGTGATTTGCATAAAATGTAAAAAAATAATTCATGTAGGCATAAACCGCCTCAAATACCACCTTGTAGGCATCAAGAAGCATGATGCTAGAGTATGTCGTGGGACCAACGATGAAATAAAAAGAGACATAAATGCCTTACTTTCAGCTGGGGAAGAGAAGAAATTGCAAAGGGAGAGGGTAAAACTAGCCATGAGATCAGCCATAGCTGAATCTCAAGGTGCTTCAATTAACATTGAAGAAGAAGCAGCACTTCAAGGCATAGTGGGCTCTCGTCGTGGCCCACGTATCCGCAAAACCAGCACCACTGCTACTGCTTCCTCCAGTAGAGTACCTAGCACTGTTGCATCACCATCAAGGACACAGTCGACAGGTAGTTATTTTGTGCCCAGGAACACACCTGGAACACAACCATCATTAGAGGCCATTGGATGGAATAGGGAGGCACATGAGAAAACAAACATTGCATGTGTTGATTTTTGGTACTTCAACAACATCCCATTCAATGTGGTAGAAAGTCCTTATTGGCTGAATTTGGTGACCGCGATGACAGTTTCAGGAAAGGGGTACAAGGCCCCTTCTCGTAGGGATTTGAGTGAGAGGTTAGTAAATAGTCCACTTGATTTCATTTTTAATTGTTTTTCAAATTTCTTGTTTATTAAATCAAAATTGTGTACTAAGACCTAATTTCACTTTGTTCTTGTAGGTTGCTCACAAATGCAGTTGATAGGTCAAAAGAAGCGGTGGAGGACCAAAGAAATGAATGGAGAAAATATGGCTGTACCATTCTTTCTGATGGGTGGACAGATGGCAAAAACCGCACCATTATTAATTTTTTGGTTGCTTGCAAGGACAATGTGGTGTTCTTGAAATCGGTTGATGCCTCCAGTAAGGTGAAAAATACAGAAACATTGGCTGGAATGTTGGAGCACATTGTCATGGAGGTGGAAGTAAAGAATGTGGTGCAAATCATCAAAGATAATGTAGCAGCATATGTGGCAGCAGGTAGAATCCTTTTGAATTATCACCTTTAGCAATATTTTCATTTGTTGTGGCTTTGTTTTTCTTGGTTGTATCTTTCTTAAGAATAACTTCTTCTTTTGCAGGTAGAATCCTCCAAAAGAGGCACCCCTCTCTTTTTTGGACACCTTGTGCAACACATGTCCTTGACCTTCTTTTGGAGGACATAGCAAAACTTGATTGGGTGACTCCAATTGTGGAAGATGCAAGGAGGATCACGAAATATATTTACAACCACCCTTGGGTTCTACAGTTGATGAGAGAGCACACCCAAGGGAGAGATTTGGTGAGAGTCGATGTCACAAGGTTTGCAACAATTTTCTTGACGTTGCAAAGCATTCTTGTTGCATTGACTTCTTTGAAACAAATGTTTGCGAGTCAAGCATGGCTAGACTCACCTTATTCAAAGAAGGCTGAAGGAGAGGGTGTTACATGCATAGTCTTCGACAACCATTTTGCACAAAAGGCTGCAGAGATTGTGAAGGTAACTTCAAAACTTGAATTCTTAATTATTCTTGATTCAAATCTCTCATTACTAATTTGTAACTTCATTAATTAATCTTTTTGTAATTTGTATTTTTCAATTGTAGGTGTCAGAGCCCTTCGTTAGAGTTCTCTACTTGGTAGATGGGGATAAAACCACAATGGGGTATATTTATGAGGCCATGGATAGGGCCAAGGAGTCTATCAAAAATTTCTACAAGGGGAATAGACTCAAATTTGATCCCATTCGGGAAATTATTGGTAAGAGGTGGAACAATTAGCTCCACCAAACCATTCAAGCAGCAGGTGAAGGAACACAATGGACCATTGAGAGGAGGGTGAATCAATGGTGATCAATAAAAACTTTTACCTTCTAAAAGATCTGTATTAATAATTTCAATCCAAGACTATGAGCAAAGATATTAAACAAATCAACACACACACACAAGAGGCACATCGCATAACACCAGATGTACGAGGAAAACCCAATGTGGGAAAAACCTCGGTGAGAATAGTTGTTGGAGTCTACCGCTCCAATCCAGCCTCACAATGAAATCATTGGTTACAACTTTTATGGGCACCAACCCAAAGGAGCACCAACCCTTGAAATTTAGGGCACCAACCCAAGGAGCACTAACCCCTACAGTTTATGAGCTTCTACTCAAAGGAGCACCTACCCCTTCTCTAAGCAACCACTCAGACATTACAATGAATGTAATTACAAATACATGTTATATACCTTGTTGCAAATGACGTTTTGCAACACCTTACTAATCTGCTCTCTTTCTGATCTCTTCTTCTCTGTTCTTTGCTCTCTATTTGTCTCTACTCTTGATCTCTGCTCTTTGCTTTCTATCTTCTGCTCGGATCACTTCTCCTCCTCTGCCTTTTTGTCTTGGCTCTACACACTCTGGTTTTTGTTGCTCTCTCACTTGGTCTCTATTGCTTTCTCTCTCTTCTGCTCTCTGCGTTTTCACCCTACAACCACACCGCACTACACTTTGTTCTTTCCTGAGCTTCTTTTCTTCTACACACCAGCACACACTCATCCAACTCCCATCTACACACACTGTACCGAAAAGTCTATGTTTTTGTATTCAGCACACACCCCCAAGAGATTGGTTAGATCATAACTCATCACATGCAGGACAACCGTTGTCATGCCACATGGTCTATACAATTTCCCATGCACCATGCAGATCGTTCATTCAGTCGGTCCAATTGGCAATCCGAGTTCCCAGACACACAAATAGCTAACCTGTGTTCATGATCAACTTTGAATCTGAGTTGTTGATCCAAGAGGACTTGATCATCATTGTCATCGTGGCGGTTCCACCCGCCACATCATCCCTGTGTTCTACTCTGCCTGCTCTACCACTTGTCCACACAGCTCTCCATCTCAACTGCCTCAACTACTCATGTCGAATCACATCAAATGCCTCTCCATTTCGTCAACTCTGTATCTGCAAGATTTCCCTCCAAATGAAATTTAAAAATTAATTCAATCTTGTCTTCAGAGTTTTGGTATGAATTAGATTTGATCTCCCTTCTTGGATTGAACACCTGCATTGAATGACTTTGTATTGAATTATCGATGATCTCCATCGTATCAAATTAGATTACCTATACTGAACACGTCTTCTCTATTCACACACTGTTCATTGAACCTAGTTTGCTATATTTGGCAAACTCAATCTGTCTCACAAATTGGATTTGGCTTTTGTTTGATCACCTCGAGCCCAACAACCAACCTGCAACTCGGTCGCCATTAATGCACCTCTATCCTCTGTCGACCTTCCCTGAGGAGATTGACAGCCACCTCATTAAATCTCTGCAAGCACCGACCTCTGCATATTGGATTCCATTATCGCCTACTTGGGGGCCACTTGTCTTCATTTTCAGCATCCACATCACTTGGTCAATGTCGGTCAGCTGCCACATAAGCCTCTGCATCTATCGGCATGCATCTGTGGCATCAAATTTGTCGTTCAGCATTTTGTCATACTTGGTTGACCGCCACGTAGATTATTGAGTCTATCGACTTGTGGACATGGCTGCAAAGCTGATCACAATCTTCAACTTTGCCGGCAAAATATCCTTTCATCTTTTCTGCAGGTGACCTCCGATTCGCTCCGTACATGCCACGTTGTCGGATCAAACTTGGTCAACGCCCAGGTGGACAATCAAGCTCTTCATATAGTGGCTGATCTTCATGTTATACGCCTCTTCCTTTGTTAGCCCACACCTCATTTGCATGGTCTTTTCACCTATGCAAGATAAGCCTTTGTCTTCCTTTGACAAGCGTCGTCTTCTTCTACGTTAGCCCACACAGCATTCTGAGTGCCTCTTAACCTACGCGGGATAAGGTTTTCCTCCTTTGTCTTTGCTTTTCCTTATCTCGCGGTACATTTCTTAACATTGTTTCTCCTTGCGAGATAAGCTTTGTCTTTCACCTAGACAAGCCACCCCTTGTCCCGCGGCCCTTTCCTTATCCCCGCAGAGACACACGGGATAAGGTAACTTTTTCCTTTTCCTTTGTAGTCTTGTCCACACGAGATAAGACTTCTCCATGTCATGCTTTCATTTGTTATCCTGCGCAAAACTTGGTGTGCAACTTAGTCCATGCGGGCATAAGGGAATTCGCAATTTCCCTTTAGCTTCTTGTCCCGTGTGACATTTTGTGTGCACATTTGACACTGTGGGATAAGAGGGAGCGACTACCCGCTTTGACCACTTTTGACTTTCTTATCCCGGACGATCATCGTTGACCACTCTTGACAACGCGGGATAAGGTAATAACACTTTTTTCTCCACTTAAGTGTTATTCCGTGCGACAGGCATACAACGTTTTCCACACCGCGGGATAAGAGGGACCGCTCTCCACTTTGACCTCTTTGACTTTCTTATCCCGCGAGGCATTCCACACTCGACCAACATGTTGCGGGATAAGAGGACCACATTATTGTTATCCCGCGGGGTCATACACCTTCAACTGCACATGTTGCGAGATAGCAAGGATCACATAACTTGCGCGTTATTGACATCCTCTACCGTGAGACCAATACGACCAACCAGTCGTGTTATTGACAACCCCGATCACATAACCAACGTGTTATTGACACTTGCAGACACATAACCATCGTTTTATTGACATCATGATAGACCAGCATGACTGACCCGTCGTATTATTGACAAATACGACTAATACTCCATGTAACTGCATGCGATAACTTGCATATTATAGACAACTTAGTCGCGTGTTATTGACATCTGCAGTTACACCTTTCCTGATTCAAACTGGTTTGCTTGATGCCTTCACCACTGCACTGCCCTTTGTCTTCTTCATCCAATTACCTGTCCCAGTGGCACATTCCAGGCTTGCCTTATGTATCTCCTTGTGCATCTAACATGGCGTGTTATATGATGCTGCAATAGTACTTATGCCCTTGGTCCTCTATCCACCTTTATTAACCTCCATGTATATTGATTTATTGATTTAACTCTACCACCCAAATACAACACTATATCAGCTAATTTGATCTTCCTTTGGGATGTTCATCATTGCTGCATCACCGAATTTGCCATCCTAATGTCTCTTCATGCCTTACATCTCTCTAGCTCTCCATCCAATGGGTTTCCTGCATGTCTCTGCATTCCAGTGAGTGTGGAGCTATCACTTGCACATTCTTCTTCAAGCTCCACATGCACTTTATTGCACTTATCATCTCTGCATCTTTGTCCAATCTCCACTGTTGACATCAATCAACTCTGCATGTCTGCTACATCTTCACCTAGTGGATGTCCAGTAAGTCTCTCTAACTTATGACATCAATCAACCTGATCTCAACAACTCTTCTACTAAATCTACAGCCTGCAAGATGACCTGTCTGATTCACATCAATGGCATCAATGGCACTCTTTTGCAACTCCACCAAATAAGCCTTGCACACACACATGTTGACATCAATGACAACTTCAATGCCAACAGCAGGGTACTTCCTCAACCCTCGTTTTAAGTTTGGGGGTTCTTACTCAGATCCTAATGGAGAGGTCATGGAGGGCATCACTACATGCATTCAAAGGATGATACCTGAGGTTGAGGTGAGAGACCTCATTGTGGACAAACTCCAAAATTATGAGGAAGCAAGGGGTAAGCTATTCTCTTCAGAGCTGGCCAGGAGAGGAAGAATCACTCAATCCCCAAGTATAAGTTATAACATTTGCCATTTGGATATTGGGGTCTAAAGTGATTGATAAATTATATTTTCTCTTTTCTCTTTGCTTTCAAACTTTTCAATATTTTTTTATTTTGCAGATGCTTGGTGGCAAAGTTGGGGTGGAAATACCCAAAATCTCAAAACATTTGCCCTCAGAATCTTATGTCAGCCTTGTAGTTCATCCAGTTGTGAGTGCAATTGGAGCTTGTTTGAAGCCATCCACACGAAGAAGAGCAAGTTAGCGCAGAAACACCTCAATGACCTTGTCTTTGTGCAATATAATCTTCGGTTGTGCATAAGGAAGGTAGAGGAAGCACCAGTCGGTCCAATTGACTTGGATGATATAGATCCTTACAGTGATTGGACATCACAGGAGCAGCCTCCATTGTTTACCGAGGATGACATCACTGATTTGGAGAGGCCAGCTATGGAGGAGGAGGGGGGTGGATTTGGTTTCACGCTGGATGACATTGAGGAGGAGGAGGAGGAGGATGAGGAGTCATTGCCAATGGCAGGAGCAGGTAGAGACATAGCTTCATCCAAGCTGGAGGACGAGCCACAACCTGAGCCAGACATGTCAAGCGAGGAGGCACAGTCACGCCCACAACAAACTTCTAGGACTAGACCCTCTAGTTCTACCTCTCCCCTAGGTTTTGCTAGAGCTAAGAAGAGGAAGATGTAATTGTAATGATGTATTTACTTTTAGTTTTACAAAAACTATTTACTATTTTGCTTCCAGCCATTAGCATTCCTCATGAGGATGCGATTTTGTACCCACTTCGCATTTAAATATATCTAGACTCAGCTTTTTTCTTTTGTGTTCTCATTTATTGACTCATTGGATGCATCTTCTCATTGAATTTTGCAAAAAAAAATGCATTTTTAATTAAATTTAAGCATGTTTTTAAGTTGTCGAGGTTTTTGCCGAGTTTTTCCCGAATTGTTTTTTAGGCCTTGGCAAATTTTTGCTAATGGCGAGTAGTTCAACTATGGTCATGGCAACAGTAAGTTCAATTCCTCCTGCGTCATCATTTTCATTCCTCTCATTTGCTGTATTCTTTCATTGCAAAGTGATTTCTATCCTCTGAATTTGTTTTCAGTGTGACCTCCTTAGCTATGTATTTCGATTCTTCAACCAACAAGTGCTAGTGTTCAAGTTTGCCTCTTCTCAATGTTGCAGTTGTTTGAAGTTTGCATTCCTCTCAACTTACTTTTCCTTGCTGACACTTGGTGTCTCAAGTTTGTCTTCACCATTCAATGTTATTCTCCACTACTTCTTTCTTCCAGGATGCATGTTCTACCCTTTCATTTTCCCTCTACATATCTGTTTGGATCTTTCTACCATCCTCCAATCACAAGTAATAAAAAGATGATTTGATTCCCAAGCTACCTACTCAAAAGGAGTCTAGTCTGTCTAGTCTCTCTTCCAAATGCAAGAGTTAAGATCCACACATAATAACAAAAATATTCCAAATAAACTTGAATCCCAAGCTGTCCGCTTAAAAGGAAATCACACAACATACGGATATGTTTGTAGGCAAAGAAGCCTTAATATCCAATATACTCAATAATAGATTAGGAACCCCATACAATATTACTCCAAGAAGAAGCAACTACATAGTATGTCTCCAATGTGAGATCTCCATGATATTCACATGCATCACATTACAAAGCTGTTTGCATTTGTTTCAATGATTAATTCTGGTAATTATTATGACAATCCTAAAATCATATAAGTTAATCTAGATTAGCAATATTAATGTTACTATCAAGCATTACACAAATTGGAAAACAAAAAAAGGTATGAGGCTTGAAAAAATTCCAGAAACAAACATTTCAGTGCTGCCTATTGTACCATTCTGAGGTTCCAGCAGTAGCACCATCAAGAAGTTTGCTGGATTTTTACACATGTACAATAGTACAGTCATAGTTTAGATATATAATGGTTTAGGTACAGTTTGCAGCACTGGTTCATCCTTTACTATACTCTCAAATATATCAGCTCTATTATAAATATTTTATATGTTATACAGTTTGCTTTCCAACTATTTGACAAAATATATTTTTCCATAGTGTTGGAGACTATTGGTTATAATTCCTAGAATTGAAACTAGAAGAGTATCCCATTGCTTATCATTCATATTGTAAATGTCTATGCTTTTCACTACCAAATTACCTTTAGAATGTAAGTATGGATAACAATGTCGTCAAGACATGGTTAATTATTTAAATATTCCATGCTGCATACATTGTAGAACTGGGTGGCTTGCCGCCAATAAGTTAGTGTCCCACTCACCTATGCTCTCACATTGCTCACATCAAGATCTTAGTGATTAGAAAATATTACAGAATATTAGACACTAATTATTCAAATATTCCATGCTGCATACAATGTAGAACTGGCTGGCTTGCTCCCAATAAGTTTGTGTCCCAGTCACCATACACTCTCACATTGCTCATATCAAGATAAAGAGCAGAATGATGACAAAATAAAAGAAGCTAACAAAATCAAACCATTAATTCTAACAAAGTTGAACTATTGTTGATTAAGATATCTCAGCTGCTGACAAAGATAACAAACAATTCCTAACAAAGATAACAGTAGTTGCTGAAGACGCTTTCATCAATTATAAAATTTATTAGAATTTTGGGTACAGCTAATAATAGAAGATTCTGATTTAAGCATTATTTTCAAATGTACACAAGGAAACTAAATTTAGGTTTTTTATTTATTAATTGGTCATTGTTTTAGAGGAAAATCAATGACGATTAAGTTCTTTATTTTCATCACTCACTTTTAGTCTTTACTTTTTATTTCAAACACCTAGTTGCAAAATTGCATGTAAGGCAACTTAATTTAGGGACACGTTATTTTAATTTGTAAGTAATTTAAAAAATTAAATCAACGAGTGATTCAAGACTCAAGGATAATGATTCGGGATAAAAAAAAATTAAGGTTTTTCTTTTCAAACTATATTATTTAAGCAACCCCTAACCCATACAAAAATTATTAATATTCATCAACCTTTAATGTATCAAAAAGATAAAATGATCTAGGTAGTATGCCAAGTCATGCATCGGTTTGTTGAGTTGGTTCGTTCAACTACAATCAATGATGTCACAAATAATTTTAAATTTTCTTTCTTACTTCTACAGTAATATAAAATAAACTCTCTGGCACTATCCATGGCCTCATAGAGATAACCTATCGACATGACATCCCCATCCACTAAATGCCAAAACCTTGACAAGATAGTTTATCACCTAAAATTTTGAACAATTAATTTTTATATTATTAGAAAATTAAACTATAATAAATATTAAAAAAATAAAAACAACAAATATATAACTCCTAATAAAATATGTGTTTTGCATTGTTGCTTCCCCAAGTATCTCCACATTTCTTACAAATATTTCACCAAAAATTATTTTACCAACATTTTCCCCTTCATTATTTTTAAAACCTAAATAATCCATCCAAGCATTGCACACAAACTTCTACTTGAGACTCATGAGAGAACCAATTCAAACTATAATAATGAAGAGCACTCAGTTATACTGAGAGGGGGGGTGGGTGAATCAGTATAACAATAATCTTTTACTTTTTCAAAACTTAATCAACCACACCAGTAATATTTCAAAATTTAATCATGCCTAGCAATAACACACATGCAAGATCTAGCAATAAGGAACACAAGATAAACACATGATTTGAGTGGAAATACTTGCGGGAGAAAACCATGACAAAGTATTGCTTATATAGATCTTCTTTCGTTGCACCAACCCACAAGAGATTCCAATCACCTACAATTGGACACCAACCCAACAAGAGACACCTATCTCTTATAATGAGAGGCACCAACCCCTCAATCTCCTTAGAAGGCACCAACCTTCAAGATAACAATTTGGGAACTTCTTCTCGAAACAAATTCAATTTGTCTATTCAAATCTGCTCATTAGCTTCATTGAAAACTGCTTTAAATGTCTGCTTATAATCTGCAATATATCTACTCACAAATCTGCAATTTGATTGTCAATGATTTGCGCTTATAAATCTGCCATATTGCTGCTCCAAAACTCTAATTTTTCTGCTCTTAAACCTGCTATGAAATCTGAAAGATATTCAATATTTCTTGCCACTAACACAATCATTTTTCCTTCTTTTATATCCCTCACACGCACCACTTCAAGAGGTACAACTCTCCAAAGAGGTCAGCCCAATCAGCATTAAATATATTTTATTTTTGTAAAACTTCTCAAGAAAAGAGCACCAAAACTAGGAGGGGTTGGCCCAACCAGCAGCAATTAATTTTTATTTAATTCGTTTCCTTGCACAAGGCAAGAAGGTCCACCCTCTTGTGAGACTCCAAAAAATATTATGATTATAACTTCCTTAAACGGAGTGACCAAGGAAGCGGGGTCAGATCCATAAATTATTGCATTTGTTTTAGAACTCCTCCAAAGGGTTCTAGGCACAGGCCAGCCCATGCAAGCAATAAACTATTATATAAGCAATTTAATTATCTCCCTCTTGCTCAACAAATTTCAATAATAGCGCACAATCTAACCTCTAACATTAGTCTTGCCCTTTAACACCAATGACAATAATTCCCAACAAATACTCCACTAAGTGAAGAAGTTGGTTGCAAATTGTATACCCCCAACCATATAAGCTCTTCCCATTCATATGCTTTGTCATCAAATTAAGGAGTAGATTTATTTGGTGATTTGTCAAATATCTTCAACCACACGTTTGACCCATCCAATCTTCTTGAAGTCCTCAAGCATCAAATCCAAGCAATGTGCAACACAAGGACTGCAATAAATAGTAGGATGTCTCTTGTAAATAAGTCTCCCCATGGCTTACATATGTTGTCCTGTCCATAATTTTGGACAACATTCTCCAACCTAACCAATTGACCACACTCTACAACAAATTGCACGAAGTCTTAGTCTTCTTGATGTTGTATACAACATATAGGGACCTCAAGAACACTCATGTGCCACTCAAATCCACTAAAAATTTAACGACCATCATGTTGCTACCATCTATCCATTCATCTAGTAAAATGTTTCTGTCTTCTCCACCATAGTTCTCTTTGATCATCAACTACAGGCCATGTATTTTTTATGGCTTCTTCTAACAAAGAGCTAGTAACATCCTCAGTCATTGAAGTCTTAAACCCCACACTAGCAACTAATGCTTTTACCAACCACTCCCAACATAGGTTTTTAGCTGCATTGTAGGGTATAGTATTGTAGTACCAAAAGTTTCCCAATACCATCCTAGCTTTATGGTATTTCTCTTTGTTCCAAGTTGTACCTTCAAGTGAAAGTTGAGCCCCCTTGAACATTGTGAGGAATGAAAAGATTTGATCGAGAATGAAAGTAGCTCGAACTCTCCTCGGATGAAGAAACTCAAATGTGTGGGAAAATAAAGAATCTATAGATGATTTGGAATTTGAACTAACCACCACTGCCATTGCTTCCCTTCTCTTCCTCTCAGTTTTCTCCATATCATAATTGATAAGTAGGCATCCATTTCTCTGCTTGCTTTTCTGAGAACATGAGAATACATTTTCACATCTAAGCTAGAAATCTACGATGGAATTTTAACCTACCGATTCTTCTTTCATAGTAAACCTGCAAAAATTGTTGGTCATCCAGCCCTTCGCGTCACCTAGCATGTCATGCTTCCATGCAAGGTCTTTCCCACTACAACCTTTCATTGCCATTGTTACTTCTATACATAGAAAAAATCAGAAAATTTCAGCAAGGTTTTCAATCTTTAAAATGAAATTTTGAAAAAAACAAGGAAATATTATAAAAATCAGAAGAAAACTAAACACTAAGAGGTTGAGTTGGTAAATCAGAAAGCTGAAAAATAATAAGCACGGCATAACAGCAAGGTTTTCAGTATTTGACCTTTCAAATTAGTTAAAGAAAAAATAGCAGAAAAATGCAGTATTACCTGGAAACACGTTTCCAGCCTAAAGGCACACATTCCGGAAATGGAAACCGTTTCGGGGACTTGGGGACGGCCGGAAACGTTTCCAAGCCGTCCCCGATCCCCAAAAATTTTCGAAAACCATCCCGGAAACAATCAACTTTTTGGGGGGGACCGTTGACCGTCCCCGAGACAGTAGGGGACACCCAAGCTGTCCCCTGACCGTCCCGGGGACAAATGGCCATTTCTAGTGGTAGGTACAATTAAAAAACAGCTTTTTTTTATAAAAAAATATTTTTCATTATATTTTTTTATAAAAATTATTAATGAAAGCAATTAAATTTTTTAATGAAAATCGCTAATAGAAAGTGATTAAATTTTTTGTTTATTTTTAATAATTATTAATATCAAAAGAAACTGAGCGATTAAATTTTTTTTATTTTTACTTAGCTATCGATACCATATTATTGATATCGATATCATATGATATTGATAAAAGTCATACTCAGTTTTAAAGAAAATAAAAAAAACATTGGCGGAGCTTTCACAGCAGTGCTAAGCAAGGGAAGAAATACAGAACTGGTGAAGAGGTGAAGTGTGAAAGGCGAAAAGGTTTTTTTGATTTTCATTTTGATTATGGTCTGAGCAAGGAAAAAGAAAACTATGAAGTGTCTGATTCGATGATTTTAGAATTAGAATCTAGATTCTAATTTATAAATTTTATTATGCTGCTATCATGAATGTTTACTGTGTTACAATGTTATATAAATTTCAGATTTCCCTATATATATATATATATATATATAGCTGTCCCCTGCCATCCCCTGTTCCTGGAAAAAAAACCGTCCTAGAAACCCATTTCCCCGTCCCCCCATCCCGGAAACTCAGGGTAACATAGGAAAAATGCAATAGCTAACTCTGTCAAATTCTCTACAAGGTTTATTTAATCTCCAAACTCAACCTTCAAATGCTTTCCAATCACACTCATCTTTGTTTGATTTGCATCTATCAAGAACCAAATGAGAAAAAATGGTGTTTTAAGATCCAGGTTTTTCTTTTTTTTCTTTTTGGCACATCAGAGCAATGGAATAATACTCCCAATCTCAATCAGCAAACTCACCATGTTTCCTGGTGAGTTTGTGATTACTCAGTACACAAGTCTTGCATGAATTGCACAATTGAAGGTCAGACTCACAAATCTGGATGAGTTTCCGTCTATGCAAGAAACAGATTAGTATTATATACAATGGGTAAAAATTCATGGGCCTTAATGCCACACATAAGGACTCAAAAAAATCCTTAAGGTCTCCCATCCCCAAGCCCTCTCATAAGGTAGTACTGGCAGCCACCATTCTCCCATCCTTCTGGCACCCCTATCATCATGGAAGAGTGTATAGTCTTTGAGGGGCATAAAACATGCCAAGTATACAACACATAACCAACAGTTTTTTTTCAAAACATTTAATTTACTGTCCACATGCGTACTTGGGAATCTCATAGATTAGTATGCTCAGGTCGAAATAGTACACCATAACTTCTCCTGCTTTTCATATTTTTTGTCACTTCCCCAACCCTCCCCTCAACAAACAAAATTGTGCAAGTTGTTTGAAAGTAATGCAATTTTCTCTATATGGCAGTTTGACAGACTAGCAACATAGGAACTAGTAAAATTGGTGATTGGGCCTCTCATTTTCTCAAGTAATACAACATAAATGATTTATAGCAACTACAACCTCCATTGGAACTGCTCCATTATCTACAACACAGATCTCAAAATATCTGCTGCATGGACCACAATACCAGAAAGCATAGAACTGGCAAATTCATGGATCTTTTTACACAACTGAAGTATACTCCATTTTTTATTCTCTTTTAAAATATTTATTTGTTTCTCATACTCTTCAACTCTGACACTCTCTCCAAACTAAATTCCTTTCAAAAGATAACATTTTTCTCTTATTTTCCCATCTTACAAGCTTTACTTATGTTTTATATCTTGCAAGAAAATATCGATTAAAATGTAAAATTTAAACAACTCACATTCATTGAAGTATTAAAATGCTAAATCCATCTTATTTGTAGTCCTAATTAATAAAATCTGTTCACCATCAATAATATCATAAGGTATATTTCCAAATGAAAAATGAAGTTTTTCTAGGAAGTATCTGCATAATCAAAAAACTAGAAGATTGATATTTGTAGTGAGCTAAAAGACACTCTAATAACATCACAAAAAATGCATAGATAACTTGCAAAATTGCAAATTAAATATCTCCAAAACACCTTAAAGATCCAAAACACTTCTCGTTTCACAAGCATAACATTCAAATAATACAAATTCTTAAAATTTACATACCAACTCTTCCTTGGTTTCTTCAACAGTGATATTTGTAGTGACTTCTAAGTTCTCTTTCATATCTTTAGTTTCTTCAGGGACACTTTGCTTCTCTTCTTTAGAAACCTTCAAATATTAAAGACATTTATCCAAATTAGAAATTATATTTACTTTTCATTTGTATAGAATTTAAGACTCCATATTTCTTTCTTTCAATAAATGCTACATATAGATGAATGAAAATTAACTGTAGTAATAAATTACAAAATATAACTTACCACTTTTAATTATTGAAATTTTGTGACAAAACATACATGAAATTTAATACCATTTATCAAAATTTGAAAGTATCTGAATGCCCATCATTGATATTATCATTGCAAAAATATCTAGAGTTTCTTTGTAAATTTGTTATCAGAGTGTCATGCTTGTACTGAATTAGGTACAACATTCCAAAAAATGCAGTCAAAAACACATAGCAACTGCCCCTCATCATTCACAGCACATGCCTTTGTGCTCATTTCCAAAGTCTCTTCCACATTTTGCAATTTCCAATCAATACTTTCTGTTCCTTTGTGAATTCCCTTCATATATGAGAGCAAAGATCGAGGCTTAAAGACACACTAATGGCATCACCAAAAGGCATAGAACACTTGTAAAACAGCCAATTAAATTATCTAAATCCCCAAAACAAAGATCCAAAATATTTCTCATATCACAAGCTTTAACATCCAAATAATACAAATCATATTCTTTAATTTTACATACCAACTCTTCCTTGGTTTCGTCAACAGTGATAGTGACTTTTAAATTTTCTTTAATATCTTTAATTTCTTCATCAACGCTGTGTTTCTCTTCTTCAGAAACCTTCAACTGTTAAAGACATTTATCCATATTAGGAATTATTTTTACTTTTTATTTGTAGGGACTCCAAAAATCTTTCTTTGAATACATGCATCATGTACATTAATGAAATTGAATATAGTAATAATTTGCAAAATACAAATTATCACTTTTAATCATTGAAATTTTGTGAGAGAGTAAACATGAAATTTTATATCATATATCAATATTCAAAAATGACTGATTGCTCATCATTGATATTATCATTGAAAATAACTGATTGCTCATCATTAACATTATCATTGCAAAGATATCTAGGTTTTTTTTTGTTAATTTGTTATCAAACTGTCATGCTTGTACTGAATTAGGTACAAGCACAACATTCCAAAAAATGCAATCAAAAACACATACCAACTGCCCCTCATCATTCACAGCACATGCCTTTGCGCTCATTTCCAAAGTCTCTTCAAAGTTTTGCAATTTCCCATCAATACTTTCTGTTCCTTTTTGAATTCCCTTCATATATGATAGAAAAGATCAAGGCTAAAAGGCACACTAATGGCATCACAAAAAAGCATAGACTTGGAAAACAGCAAATTAAATAATCTAAATCTCAAAAACACCTTAAAGATCCAAAATGCTTCATGTATCACAAGCATTAACATTCACATAATACAAATCATAATCTTTAAAAATTAAAATTACATACCAACCCTTCCTTGGTTTCTTCATCAGTGATAGTGACTTCTAAAATTTCTTTAATATCTTCAATTTCTTCATCAACGCTTTGTTTCTCTTCTTCAGAAACCTTCAAATGTTAAAGACATTTATCCAAATTAGGAATTAGTTTTACTTTTCAATTTTATATAGTTTGGGACTCCACAATTCTATCTTTGAATACATGCATCATATAAATTAATAAAATTGAATCACAAGCATTAACATCCACATAATACAAATCATATTCTTTATAATTACATACCAACCCTTCCTTGGTTTCTTCATCAGTGATAGTGACTTCTAAATTTTCTTTAATATCTACAATTTCTTCATCAACGCTTTGTTTCTCTTCTTCAGAAACCTTCAAATGTTAAAGACATTTATCCAAATTAGGAATTATTTTTACTTTTCAGTTTTATATAGTTTGGGACTCCAAAATTCTTTCTTTGAATACATGCATCATATAAATTAATGAAATTAAATCACAAGCATTAACATCCACATAATACAAATCATATTCTTTAAAATTACATACCAACCCTTCCTTGGTTTCTTCATCAGTGATAGTGACTTCTAAATTTTCTTTAATATCTACAATTTCTTCATCAACGCTTTGTTTCTCTTCTTCAGAAACCTTCAAATGTTAAAGACATTTATCCAAATTAGGAATTATTTTTACTTTTCATTTTTATATAGTTTGGGACTCCAAAATTCTTTCTTTGAATACATGCATCATATAAACTAATGAAATTGAATCACAAGCATTAACATCCACATAATACAAATCATATTCTTTAAAATTACATACCAACCCTTCCTTGGTTTCTTCATCAGTGATAGTGACTTCTAAATTTTCTTTAATATCTTCAATTTCTTCATCAATGCTTTGTTTCTCTTCTTCAGAAACCTTCAAATGTTAAAGACATTTATCCAAATTAGGAATTATTTACTTTTCATTTTTATATAGTTTGGGACTCCAAAATTCTTTCTTTGAATACATGCATCATATAAATTAATGAAATTGAATCACAAGCATTAACATCCACAAAATACAAATCATATTCTTTAAAATTACATACCAACCCTTCCTTGGTTTCTTCATCAGTGATAGTGACTTCTAAATTTTCTTTAATATCTTCAATTTCTTCAACAACGCTTTGTTTCTCTTCTTCGGAAACCTTCAAATGTTAAAGACATTTATCCAAATTAGGAATTATTTTTACTTTTCATTTTTATATAGTTTGGGACTCCAAAATTCTTTCTTTGAATACATGCATCATATAAATTAATGAAATTGAATCACAAGCATTAACATCCACATAATACAAATCATATTCTTTATAATTACATACCAACCCTTCCTTGGTTTCTTCATCAGTGATAGTGACTTCTAAATTTTCTTTAATATCTTCAATTTCTTCATCAACGCTTTGTTTCTCTTCTTCAGAAACCTTCAAATGTTAAAGACATTTATCCAAATTAGGAATTATTTTTACTTTTCATTTTTATATAGTTTGGGACTCCAAAATTCTTTTTTGAATACATGCATCATATAAATTAATGAAATTGAATGTAGTAATAATTTACAAAATACAATATTACCACTTTTAATATTTGAAATTGTGACAGAACAAACGTGAAATTTAATATCATTTATCAATACTCAAAAATGACTGATTGCTCATCATTGATATTATTATTGCAAATATATATAAATTTCTCTGTTTACTTTTTATCAAAGTGACATATTTGTAATGAAATAGGTATAAGCGCAACATTCCCAAAAAAATTAGCCAAACACACATACCAACTGCCCCTCATCATTCACAGCAGATGCCTTTGTACTCATTTCCAAAGTCTCTTCCACATTTTGTGATTCTCCATCAATATTTTCTGTTCCTCTCTGAATTCCCTTCATATATGAGAGCAAAGGTCAAAGTTAAATAATGATATCTCTTTCAATAATTGCCATATTTTATCCCTCTTGCTTCCAAAATCACTTCCCCTCTTACATTCCTACATATTATGAAATGATAGTTTATATTATTCATATTTCTTCTCTTTTCAATTAACCATAGCTTCTTGTGGTTCTTGAGACTAATATTACTCCCACCCAAAGATCTGCCAAAGAACAAAATTTAGCTTATGCTGATGGTATAACTAAACTGGAAAGTTAGAAAAAGCTTTGCTTTTATTTAAAAGAAACATGGAATCAAATGCCAACTGATATCAAAACTTGTCATAACAATAAATAAAGGTAAACTTACTTGTCATTTTAATCAATCAAACACATTGGTAATAAAGACATACACCGCAATAAGGGGCTGCTAAGAAGGTTAATAAGCATGGGAATCGACACCTACAGAAGAAGATGGGTTCACATAAACTAATTGTCTTGAACAAGAAATTCTCTAGCCTGGAAAATTGGAAATCAAAGAACTTATTAAAGGAGCTATTGGGCCGTGCCATAACTCCCATTGCACCAAGGTTAACCACACTCCACAAGACCATAATCATATAGCTTCAAGCCTCTAACCTACAATTTATTGGGAAATTGGCAATCAACAATCAGTGAACCATATTTCTACACTAACTCGTAGGGGTTGACCAGAGAGCACTACCATGACAAGCAACATATATGGTATCATAAAGAATAGAACATAGTTTAGTAAGAAACTTATGAGATGGGTAAATTGATAGACAGATAGGGGGGTACCATGCTTAATGTGGTGAAACCTAGTTTCATTGGCTCTTACCCTCTTCCCCAATTCCCCATGATGCCACCCTATTACAGTTCGTGATGAAAAGCTTAGTACCAACCCCCCTGGCATCTTATTTTAAAATTCCCAATTCATTTACAGTCCCTGAAAATATTTTGGTTCTCAAGAAAGGGACTTATTTGCCCTCCAATGAGGGAAAGGGGGAAGCTTAGTCAGTTCCCCAATCCACCGTACCTCACCCACGTTGTCAGCTTCCCATTTTACAAATTCAATCAGCTATCACATCATATTTTCACTCCACATTTCTCTTCTGTTAAACTTAAAACTTATCAACTTGCTACTTTCTCTTGACTGATGAACTGATAATGAAGAACAAGAAGAGTGGCCACAAGGCCAACTTTGACTAAAAAACTCTGAAGGCAATGCAAGGGCTTAAGTTATGTGGCAAGCGGCATGCTGAAAGGGATGGTTAGATGTAAATTTAGGAAACAGTGTGGGATGAGTTGCAGGCTGATGGAACTAACAAAGTGAGGAAAAATATATTCACCAAGACCACTGTCATCAATGAAAAGGCCAAAGTGTTGCCATGGGAAAAAAAAAAAAATCTTAGTGATCAATTTGATGCCTGTTATAAATCCATAGTTTTTGGATGTGTAAAGTGAGGAAGCTACAAAGGGTATGAAGGAAAAGCTAATCAAGGTGGTTTCAGAGGACCTGAATCAAATTTATTCAGTACAGAATAGCAGGCCTATCTCAGCAGTGCTTATTCTCAAGATGGGAATCTATATTACACTTATTCTCCTACAGAAAATTCTGTTAAAGCTGCCAGTGTCTGTGTAGATGGGGCTTCCTTATCTTGCAGCACCACACCAAGTGAAGAATCTATTGAAGATAAAAGGCTGCCAGTTAAACATACTGGCCTTGACAAGTATGTAAACTACCACAATGACTTCGTGAAGGATAATGGAGATCAAAACAGCACAAAAAAGATAATCATGTAATTGGAAAATTCTATGAGGAACAAGGATTCAAAAATTCAGAGTCTTGAGACTCACATTGCTGGTCTGATGCATGACAGATTAGTAGAGGGTATCATAGAGAAACATTCTACCATCTGGAAAGCCAATTGCTTATGGCTACTGGAAATTTGTGGACAACACGAGTAGCACCTGCCAGAAGAATAGTCCACTAAGTATGATCAAATTTTGTGTCATCCGCTTACACTAATAAAAACCTTTGAAGTTTTAAATTATCATTAGTTTTTCTCTGCAGTAATAGAAAAGTGTCACATAGATACTCTTCTAATAGAAATAAGTATTATTAATTGATTTTATGTTTAGTAAGATGGCCTTGATGGGGGGCTTTTACAGCTGATTTTGGTCTGGAAATCTTTCAGGCCCAACCTCACACATTAAACTTTGTAATCTTTTTGGTAAGATGGTTTTGATGGGGGGCTTTTACAGATCATCTTGGTCTGGAAATCTTTCAGGCCAAAGCCCACACATGAAATTTTTTACTCCGTATTGGAATTAATATAGTTTTGCAACTTTTATTATTAAGAAACAATAAAATACAAGAATTACAGTGTTGTTCAGTAATGATTAACATACAAGCATTATATTATTAAATAAGAATTTAGTAAAAATTAATAAATAGGCAACTGCTAAAATTCATTCTTTCAGTGCATGCACTATATCAATCAGTAAAATACCCTGTAGTAATAAAATATAAAATCCAACTTACTCATCCCTCTACTTACTGAAAACTTCTGATGAACAAAATGCATTTAATTCATACTCATGATGTTAGTGTCCAAAAATGCCTATTTGCTCAGCACTGCTTTGTTGTCGAAGAAGTTTGCAGATTTTTTTCGATAATTTGTTGAGAAGGTATCTTACCTAAACCAATAATTAAAAAATATCATTTTGCCACCAAAATCACCTCACTTCATTTTCTACATCTTATTAACTACTAGTTCATATTATTTGTGCTCCTTGGCTCTGATGCTACTACCATCAGAAGTTCTACCAAAGGACAATGTTTAGTTTAAGTTGATTGTAATGTCCCCTTTTAGGATATCTTAGAATTACGGGACAATCACTTGAACTCCTTATACTTATTATGAATTACAAAATCCGATCTTGCTTTTGACTTATATAATTAATAAATAATAATATAATGACAGATATATTCTAAATGACACTTATTAATGCCACTTGCTGTATCTGATTTATACAATTAATATATACTAAGTGAACAATATGTCAATAAACTTTCCCTTTCACCTATATTTATAAGGGATACAGATCAAATGACAAGATAACATTGTGCCCAATATGATCCTGTGAACTATGCCAGTCGATGATATTCTGATCTGCAATAGGCAGTATAGTTATATGTGCCCTCTTTGATATGTCTATGTGGCTTATGCAATGATCCTCCTTGGCTCCACTGGAAACATATGCAGGTTATAGGTATTGGTGTCGTTTTATGGTGATTCTTTGCTGCTCCTGATGTAGACTTACGTACTTGCAGCTTAAGATGGTGTTGTCTCTGTTTTACGGCTGTGTTCCTTATGCAATCAAAGGCCAAAGGCCACTGCCCTTAGAAGAGTGAATCCACAATGGATAAAAGAGTAAAAGATCCCCTGAATCCATGGCTGATTGAATGTGTTTGAATTTGTCCTTATATCTCCTAAACCGAAAGGATGGCATCCTTTGGAATTTGATACGACACCTCTCTTCTAATCGAATTTCTTCATGACCATTGGTTTGGCATAATCGCTGCTATCTTAAGACATAATAATGGTTCTTGTAATTGCCGCCTTTGTTACCATACTTCACCCCTTTTAATTACCAAATTGATAACATTATAATCACTGTCCCTAATATCAATTATTCATATGTCCTCTCTAATCATTAATTAGGTATACTTGATTATTATTGACATCATGATTAAGGGTTGTTAATCATTGGTTATATGTCTGTTATCATTCTCAATGGTTTAATCAATCATCATCTACTCCCTCAAACCGATATCGCTTAATTTTGAACAAGTCTTGCTCTACTCAATATTCTTGAATCTGCATATGTGATTGATCTTCCTCGGCGATAATACGATTGACTAAGTCTTCCATCCTACTCATATCGTCTCCTTTCATAATTAATATAATAGATGCTAAGTGAATAATACGTCTTTAAGTAAGATTGTTATCGGATGCATGAGGCTGCTCTACGTATTCCAGAATGGCGTATCATTTGACTATGATTATCTTTATGAGATCGTCAATTGCTGCTTGCAATCATCTTTTGTCTTGCACAGGTGATTGATCTTCTTGATATGGATGTGCCCTTTGTCTCTCTTACTCAGTTAATAATGACCTTCACACATGATTTGATCTTCTCCCTTTACGATTGATGCAGTGAATCTTACTTACAAATTCGTCTCCATGGGAGACTCCACGAATTTGAATGATCTTAGTGGATAATGCTCATGGGAACTAATCTTGGTCCGGAATGGGACATTACATTGATGCTATAAATAAGCTCAAAACTTTTACAAGCCTTCACGTCCAGTGAAATAATCTTGGAATCAAATAGCACAAGATTTCATGCTAGTTCAAACACCAACAAATTTTCAAAACTTCTTCTAGCATAAAAATTATAGTCCACGTGAGTTGTTATTCTATCAATCAAAACCAGTTAAAATAACAACATACATAATCTAATATTCAAGCATGTGAGTTGTTATTGTATCAATCAAAACCAGTTGTAATAAAAACATACATACTCAAATATTCAAGCATTACATTGTTGTTTGATGATAACTAATATGGTTAGCTCTAGCATGTGCATTAGATGATGAAAAGGTAGAAGCGAGAAAATATTCTGTCTAAATGTTAAAAATTCATATTTGGTACTAGTCAGAATGCAGTTTCTGATAAACACACAAAAGACAGGTGAATGACATAGGTACTAGTAAGACTAAAGTATAAGATGCACACAATACAGATGAATGACATCAACATGACAGAAACAAACTTGCAGTCTCTGTACACCATGCAATTATTTACCATTATCAAGAATAGAATGAAAAATAATGGTTGAAGTGCACCAAAAGCAAGTGACAGATTCAAAGGAATAGGTCACAACTATCTGTTGATATGTTCAATGGTAGTTACGGTCATAGTCGAACTACTCGCCAATAACAAAAACTCGCCAAGGCCCGAAAGAAAAACTCGGCAACTTAAAAATTTGCTTAAATTTAATTAGAAATACATTTTTTTTGCAAAATTCAGTGAGGAGATGCATCCAATGAGTGAATAACTGAGTACACAAAAGAAACAAGATGATTCTAGATATATTTGATTGATTTAAATGCAAATTGGGTACAAAATGGCGTCCTCTTGTGGAATACTGATGGCTGATAGACACAAACAAAATGAAATAGCAAATTGTTTTTGTAAAACTAAAAGTAAATACTACATCAAAACATTTTACATCATCCTCTTCCCAACTCTAGTGAAAACTAGAAGAGAGATAGAACTAGAGGATCTAGTCCTAGGAGTCCGATGTGGCTCCTCCACCTCGCCAAAATGAGGTTGAGGGTAGCACCCCTTGCAGGGGTCTAAGGATGAGAGAGAGAGGGGTAGAGAGATAGGTCTAGATCTTGGGGGAGAGAAGGGAGAGTGGTAGAGAGGGGACAGAGGAAGAGTGATAGGGAGATAGATAGGTATAGAATTCAGGGCAGATAAAGTGAGTGAAATAGCGAGAGCTAGAGAATGCTGATAGGAGCCTACTGATTACTGAAATTTGACTGTCTGAAAATATAGAACATCTTCTAAAACCTAGAATTTGCATTATAACTCCTAGAGATCTGAAACCACTCTCAAACATCTTGTCAATATATACATGAAATATAACTTAAAGTATAAGAAAGGAAACATATTGAAATGTGACTTATACTATATATATATATATATATATATATATATATATATTGATGAAGAGAATGAGACTAACTTGAAAAAAAGATATTAGATGATTTTTTGATGTGTTTGGACCTCTTTTTTTTATGCAACCGAGCTTTTGCCGGATACTCGCCGAGTCTTTGTGAAAAAATCACCAAAAACTTGGCGAGTCTTTGTGGCGAGTCAATGGTGAAATTACTCTCCTAAGCCAAAAACTCACGAGTTTTTAAAAACTTGCCGAGTTTTCGGCGAGTAGTGCATCTATGGTTACGGTGCTACACCAGTTGGAACTGGCCCTTATAAGTAAAACCAACACCAAGAATGTTTGTGGTCTCCAAAGATAATGGAATGCGGGGTTGTCCAACCCTTACATCTGCAAACCCACTATTATATATTCTATATTTTATATTTTTCCTCTTTTCAAATATTTCTAGCTTCTTAACTCTTCAACTACACAGATATCCTATGTACGAAATCCAGGCAATAATAACAATAAAGAATATTGGAACCAAATACACAATATATTGTAGCCAAAATCTAAATTACTAATCATTTTCTTCAAACCTATGAGTTATAAAAACCTAACTTGCTTATGGTTCTAATTAAAATTAATAATAATTGAGAAACAATGTAATGATGTTCACTGCTACCTACTATGGTTAACAAAATCCTTATAATCCCTTCAATTATAGGGTAAACATTATAAAATGAGAAAGACAACTTGATAAGTATTTATCTGAAGAACAAGAAAACTTGGAGATTATTGTTTGTTTTCAGCACCTAATAAAGCACTCGCTTATGGGGTACTTATGGGATGATTGTGTGTCCATGTGAAGGTAGGACGGGTGACATACCAAGTGGGGCAGGGAGTTATTGAAGGGTGATATCCTTCAGATTTGGAGCTGGCAGCGTTATTGTTTTAGTGTATGATGATTAGATTGGAGGCTTTTTAAGCTTTGTTGTAAAACTATGGCTATTTCATTTGCTTCTGCATTCACAACATGTGGTGCTCTCTTATATGGCTTCTGCTTTGAAGGCTGGAACAAGTAAGCTGTAAGAGTGATGTGTCTGTGTCTAGTGACGAGGATGGCTCTGATGATAAGAAATGCAAGGCGCCGGTGACTGTTAAGGAAACATTTAAGGCTTCATTCCATATCCAGAGAGGGAGATTGATAACATGGATTGAAGGCTGTGAATGATGAGAAACTGGAAAATTGTTAAGGCCATGGATGGCACTCCCAATGTAGAGTTTAGGGCTGCAATGGCAATATTTCTATTGGACCCGAAGCAACAATTATGCAGAAGGAACAGGTTTGATCACTTTGATGTTGCTCAATCCCTGAGTTGCACCACTCTACTATCTTTGGCCACAGGTACGTACTTACTGCATGATGATATCAAGGGAATTGAGAACCTGACTAAGAAAGTGTTTTCAAATGTCATCTAGGAAATTTTCATGGATTGAGCGTGAATGGGTGTCCTCTGCACAAGGCGATGACTGAACTAGCAAAAGGGTTAAAGGTAAAGATTTCTTTTGAGGCTAAATTCAATTTCCCTATGTGTTATTGTGATGAAGACTCGGAGGTGGTGGCAGTCAACTTCTCTCTTCCTGTGTGGAAGCTGACTGTAAGAAATGTAAGTATCCCTTGGAGTAGGGAAGGACATCTGAAATTTGCCCTCCCACTCCTTTATATTTTATGAACTGCATGTGTTTTAATGGACAGTATAGTAGATAGATTATACAGTGTGGTTGATGAATAGTACTAGAACTTTTTAATGGTTTGTTAGTGATTTTTCATATTTTCTGTAAGGACCAGGATATGTCTGTAGACGCTGTATATTAGCAATATGAATAATATGCTGAGTTACCGGGTTCGGCACTCAAAAGCCCAAATACTGGTCCGCGTTCAAGTTGGGTCCTGGTTCGAGTTCGGTTCGTGTCTGGTTCGGTTCGAAATAGCAGTCAGTAAAGTCAAAACACCTGTTGCAGTTGCCGTTGATGGAAACACTTGTTTGCAGGTTGCCGTCGACAAAAACACCTATTTGTAGGTTGCCGTCGATGAAATCACCCATTTGCAGTTGCCGTTGATGGAGGAATACAGTTGCCAACACCTGTTTGCAGATGATGTCAATGGAGGGAGAGATACAGTTGCCGTCGATGGAGGGATAAATGCCATCGATGAAGGAAGGGCTACGAACAGTGAAGCCTTCGATAATTCATTGGCTTTCCGTTTATTAATTTTACACTTAAAAAGATTTTCTATAAATTCATAATTCACTGATTTATAATTATATACACATGTTAATAATATATGTTATTATATTTAATATATTATATTATATTATAAATTATTATATATATTATAATTATCAATATTATATAATATAATATAATATAATATATATAATAATATATATTATTATATATTATATTATATTATATATATATATATATATATATATATATATATATATATATATATATATATATATATATATATATATATATATATATATATATATATATATATATATATATAATTTTTCTATTGTTTTTGTGCTAACGAACCCAAACCCCTTTTCAAAATTTTGCTGTACCAGCGTACCAGTTCTTCGAACCCGAACCAGTGCCCGAACCCGAACCGGCAACCTAGATAATATGTATAGTTTATGATTATTATGAATTTCATTTTCGGAATGCAGCTGATTTCATTCATGCAATTGGGGTCGGTTTGGTGAATATAGTTGGTTGATTCACATATGGTGAGGAGTTTTATTTTTGTCAGTTTGTGAGGAATAATTTCTTGCATATATTGTGAAATCATTCATAAACTAGATGGATCTGATGAACCCTACAGTTTCCACTTTCCAGCAATCCAAACTTCAATGCTCCTTTTTTGGGGCTGCTGGGTGCCTTACTTAAGTATGCTAACAAAAAAAGGTTTGTTTTGAGCAAATTAGTGACACACTAAAGGTGCAATCTAAAAAACCCATTATACTTGCAACACCAGAATATATTTAAAATAGACACATATTTGGAAATTATTTGAATACTTAATACTTAAAGTAAATTTTGCTTCAACACCAGAATCCCTTCTTCCAATACATGCAATATGCCTAAATCAATTAAGCTTGTTGTCTATTCCATTTTAAAGACCAAATTACCTATTGTTTCAATGGATTTGAACTTATTTAAAAAAAGAATGGTAAATCTACAAACATGATATTAGTGTTCCATTAATGCTAATTCCTCTTCATTGCTATGACTATTAGAAAAAAGCTTCTCTGTTAAGGTCATCATTTAATAAAGAAGGTATCATAATAAACCACAAGCTCAAAGCATAAGCTTGATCCTGAATGAGATACAAACAAGTTAACAAAGAAAATGTGTTCAAAGAAGTGCATACCACTTCTCCTTCAGCTTTTTCTTCAGATACCCTTGTACTCATTGCCAAGGCACTTTCCACATTTTTAACAGCGTTCTTCATACTTTCTTTTCTTTTCTTAGAACCCTTCACAAAAAAAACAAAATTAACATAAATAATAACAATGGACCTCAGAAAACATAAATTATAGCTTCTCATACTTTTTCTTCAGATACCCTTGTACTCATTGCCAAGGCATCTTCCACATTTTCAACATCATTCTTCATACTTTCTTTTCTTTTCTTAGAACCCTTCACAAAAAGAACAAAAATTAACATAAAGCATACTAATGGACCTCAGAAATCATAAATTATAGCTTCTCATACACCTCAACCCTGCTACTACTTCTAGCCAAAGTTCTACCAAAAGCGACATTTGGTTCATGGTTACAAATTACAATCGACTAAAATATAATATTTTACAACCTGTATTTTTATTGGAACAAATCTAGAATTCCAAAAAAAAATTTCAGAAAGTTCAGTCAGAGCAGCCCCTAGCAGACATTATTAAGTGTTGAAATTGGGTTAAATACCACACTCAACTGACTGGCTGTGGAAGAGATCTACATCGAAGGTCACCCTGCAAGGGATATTTAGTATTTACCAATCAAATACATGTATCCCACTTGATGGTGACCTAAAAACTGCCTTTACTTCGACCTTTTTAAATATATGCATATATGCATGATATAAAATATAGTATACTATAAACATATGTAAAAAGTTTTTATTTTTGGAGCCAAGCAGAAAAATTCAGCCAGAACCCAAGTTTGCATAGATGAGTTTTTAATGCGTATAAAAGGAAAACAATTTCTAGATCAGATCTAGCTAATTTAGTACATATGAATAGTTTGAATCCAATAGGATTCGATAACTATGCTGATAAATCTCGTGAGAGTAAATTGCAATCCCACTAATCTGTCATTGTTTTCAGAAAATGAGTAAAGTATTATATTGATATGTATAGTGAGTACGAAAAACCAAACCCAAGTCTATACCATGAGGTTTGCAATATCACCAGAAGCTCATAAGGGCATCATAGTAAAAAAGTTAAAAACTCCAACTGACAATACAAAATCAAAGTAGCATAGCTAGCAACCCAATAGATCATTAGTAATCCTGAATATTAAGAAAAAAACAGCAGCAGCTTTAAGCCTGTGCTGTTAGAGAGCTCTCCATAGCAGAGCTTTTTTCCTTTCATTCCGTGGTTGCATTTTCAGCAATCTTCAATAGTAAATAGGTTGTTGCTGTTGATACTGGAAACATCTTGTTTGCCCCTAATACTGTTCCAGACAAAAACAGGTTTGGGAGCAGGCTCAATTTTACACACAGCATGCAAGGGGCATGGCTCTGATGACTCAAGTACCCTGTGGATACGTACAGGACGACCCATGGGGTATCCAGGGCAGCAAGGACATGCCCAAGCCTTGCCAGTCACACCCAGTGGCTTCCAACACCCAACCCATGTTTTTTTAGCATTTTTCAGCATTTTTTAACTCTTGACAGAAAAGCGTTTTGAACCCTCAAAATAACCTAAAATGTGAAAGTGACAAACAACATCAATTTTCACAATTTTAAAGCAAAAAACAACAAATATCATTCCATTGTGTCATTTGAAGATGGTTTTTTTCGAATGGGGAAGGATTGCAAAGATGTCAAAACACATTTCATATGAGCTAGAAGAAGGAACTAGCTTGCTCAAAGAAGATTTATCATTCATAGGTAAGTATTTTGTGAATTTCTTTCAGGTTTTTTAAGTATTTTTCAAAAAAAAAAAAAAATTTAAACTTTTTTAATTTGCTTTTTGTTTTAATTATGTTTATATGAATTGTAAGGGTTAAATTTTCATTTGTTTTAATTTTCCTTATAACAGAAAACTATTCAAAATGGCTACTAGTTCAAGTTCAGTGACCCCGCTGGGGGCGCTGCCCCCAGACCCCCACAAGGAGCGCTGCCCCTTGACCCCGTTGGGGGCGTTGCCCCAAACCCCCATTAGAGAATCCATTTAATGATCAAACTTTAAATTGTTGAAAGTTGAAACAATGATACTTGAATATTTTATCATTTTGATATTAAACTTGATGTATATGATGCTGTTATGGTATGATCATGATGCTATGATTACAAGTTTATGTTGGTTTTGTTGTTTATATGATGCTATGTGACATGCTAATCTTAATTCATGCTTACAGGCTGCATATATATATAATTTACATGTTTTTGTACTAACGAACCCAAACCCCTTTTCAAAATTTTGCCGTACCAGCGTACCGGGTTCTTTGAACACGAACCGGTGCCTGAACCCGAACCGGTAACTTAGTTTTAAAACAACTTTGAATTGTCCATCTATAATTATTTATTTGGTATTTAGGTAATCAAGTTTCTGAGTATGTGGGTATTAAAAACATAGCAGATACAGTAAAAAAGTCATCATAGACATCATGACATCCAAGTGCAGTTTCAATCGCTTTGGCTCACTCATGAAAATGAAGCCACAGAAAAAGGGTTCCGAGTCTTCTGGATCTTTCTGGCTGCGCTTCAAACACCACATTAAAAACAGATATTAAAATCAAAGATTTACCCACTAGGATGGACCCACACCTGGACCAGAACCATATTTACCCAATTTGACTGCTGTTTCTGCTGAACTTAACTTTATGGGTTTCCTCTTCTTTTGGATGGGGATTTTCAGTTACCAAATTGCATAGTCATAGGAACGAATTCTGTAGTCAAGAGGATTCCCTATATTCTTCCAGATGTTCTTTCAATTCCTTGCTGCAGACTTTGCAGTACACACAATGGGGCTGAATTCTACTAGATCCTTGGGAGTTGGGAAATTGCCTATGATAATACATTTTCTATCTCCATTCTTGTGAGTATGTCTACATTCATATTCTCATATATATAATCAAACAAAATAGCAAAAGGATTTGCACTGTTGAAAGATTCAACTTGTTGGTTTGGGACCTTTCCATCAGTTTTATTATACACTTTGTCGAATTTGATTGATTCCTATTAAGTTTCCTTTGCTTTGATGTATGTTTTGGTTCTAGATGAACTCTTTGCTCCTTTCATTCTGCAGATCAGGATTGCTGTTGGGTGTTTGATACTTAATTTTTCTCCTGAATGTTCCACTACGCTCAAAACCATTGCCTCTCTAGGGGGCACTACAATAACATTGGTCAGTGGGTTATTTTTTGCATCTTTCCATCCATTTTGAACGATGGACACCCCTATTTTGATCCATGAATCCCTTATTGGCTCCAAGGAGTCCTCTACAAATTTCGACTCTTTATCCAATAAGGTGGTACACAATTTTTCAAAACCTAGGCCATTGTACCCTTTTGAAGCCTCATTAATTGATTTCACCATGTCACATCTCGTCACATCTCACTATGTCTTGATCACCAATCACTCTAGACTCATTTTGAAATACCATCTTGAACGGTCCCTTTGATCTCTTATGTGTCGAGGTCACAGGTTATTCTTTAGGTAAGGACAGAGTGGATGGCTATCTGTAGGTTCAAAATAAGGAGGAGGTGTAGGGAGGGCTTCATCCCTCTAGATCCTTTCTTTACCAAAGGATGATTTGATTCACAGCCTAATGCTTGGTCTGCTTTTTCTTGCTCTTAAATATAAGCCAAGACTTGTGCATCTAGAAGGCCTTTACAATTTGATGTCTAGTCCAAGGATATTGCAAAAATGGCCTTTCACTCGACTGTATGAGCTCATATATCTAATTTTACAATGACCATAAATCCAATCATAACCTCCACCACCTAAAATCTGTTGTACCATTTCAACATATTTCCTAAGGGGAGAGTTTGGGTCTGTTTACAAGTAGGGTTGCCATTGTAATACCTAAGACAACAAGTTCAATAAACAACACATTTAAAGAATTGAAACAAATGAAATTTTTACACAAAAATATATAAAAACAACTTGATAATTAATTCATTTTAATAAAATAACCATGTTTATAGATACCTACAAGAATGAAAACAAACCGAAAACTTAAAAATAAAATAAGAGAGTTCATTTGTAAAAAAAGTAGGGAAAAACACCAAAAACTTCAAAAAACCTACCTCTTTTGAAGAAATCTTCCTCTACGATCTCCTTGACAACAAATGAAAAAACTTAAAAATGCATAAGGCGGCCACAACAGCTAGCTTGGAGTGTTCAATGATCAATCTTCAGCTCTATTCATGCAAACATAACTCTAGTCCATCAATTTGGAGATCTTATCTGCAATTATTCAATATAATTATTTAATGTTTTTATGGAACGGTTCTACTTTACATCTAGGTTCCACGAAGCTGTATCTCTGACCCCCTAGGACACATCTCAGGTACTAGGATGTGTTTCCCCGTACTGGAGACTTGATGGAGAAAAAAAGAACAATTCGACATTTTTGAATTTCAATATGCAGTATGAACTCTTTGACATTTGTGTGTTTAAACTCCAACATTAATGTTAAACTTTACCAATGTTCTTGTTTTGAAAATTCGATGTCATGATGTTTTCAGTTTTAATGCAACAATTTTACAAATTATTAAATTATATTTAAAAAATGACATCTCAATGCACCCAATCTCCTATTTTTCAAAAATACATGTCGGTACCAGTACCAATCTCCTGTACCCATACCGGACTTTTGACAAGCTTGCTTTACATATAACATCAATGGTAAGAGGAAAATCATAAACGAATGGACAATTGACATATCATCTATAAGAACCTTTTCGCATAAATTGGTAACAATAGAGAGTTCCTTATCCTATATCTTGTTATATAAAGAAAGTGCACACAAATCAGGAAACACTACAGTTTAGTTATTACAAGCTGCTACAACATGGAGTACTGCTCCTTCACACTTCAATCAATTGATAAAATTTCTATATACAAATACCTTAATGTCTTATTATTTTCTCTTCTTACTACTAACACTTTGGAATTGGATTATAAAATATTTACTGCAAAATATGGCATTAAATTTCCAAGCATCTCTATCTAAACAATTATTATCAGAAAGAAAAACAGAATATTATGACATTTAAGAATCTTTTATAGAAGGTTCACTGTTTTTAATAGATGTTTTGGGGGAAGTCAGCTCAAGTCCCTGTTTCATTTGAGACATCACATCTCCAAGATGGAAAAGTGTTACCAAGATGGGCAGTGGGTATGAAGGGTCCACGTATGAATCTCTGGGTGACTACAGTGTCAATATGTTATCTACTTGGGCACAAAATAACAAATAAAACAAATCTTGAGAAACTGCAAGGTGAAGCGGCATAGACATTGAGCTGGCCACAACCATCTCTCAATATGTTTGATCCATTAGAAATTTAGAACCATATAAAAAAATAAACTAGCATCTCAAAGCATGTGGTTTTTGTAGATCAGAAGATCATGCAACACGGTGTCCTTCACTTCACATTATTTACAATACTATCCTATACCCTACGTTTATCCTCTTCTAAAATGCTTCCAATTTATATTCTTCAACTCATCCTCTCTCTCTCCAGTAAATCTATAACAAAAACACCTTTTCCCTTATTGTATCACATTACAAGCTATAGTTTATGTTAAACCAAAATGGAAGAAAATATAGAAGCTAAATATAAAATGTAAATAACAAATCAAATCTGTCTAGGCAATAAATCACAAAATCCAACATAATGATCGAGTTAGATAAATAAGCTGTTAGTACTTAAATAAAATAAAATGGAGAAACAAAATTGAATTCTTCGATACCAGTTGAGGCTTTAAGGTTTTAAAAACTCCTCATTTGCTACTGTAAATTCATAAATATTTCCAAACCAACTACAAAGCCACAATAGAAAACAGCAATATGACAGAAGACATAAGTGACAATAGTTTATATAAAGAAAAAGAAAAAGATGTCAATAGTGTGACTGAAAAACCTCATGAAAGTTCCAAGAACAACATACTAAATTTTAAAAATATTTACCATATCTCCCATGAACTCTTCAAAGCCATTTGTATCCATTTCCACACTCTCTTTCATATCTTCAATTTCTTCATTCACAAATTCTTTTCCTTCTTGGGAATCTTTTAAAACCTGAAGCAAGGAGCCAAGTTAAAAAAGAAAATTGAAAATTTTCGTTCATATTTTGCCCAGAACAAACATATATCCCATCAAATATAGGCATTATAAATATATTAACAAAATGCACCATAGTAATTACTTAGAAAGACTAACTTAATTGTCATATTTTTGGCTGAAAATGACTGGGGATGGGGACCCTAAAGCCGAAAAAAAGAGTCAAAAACATAGTCACTGATACGGAAAATTAAGCATTTTATCAAGTCAAATATTCCTGAAATGCTCATCAACCATACAGAAGATTGTGTAGATAGAAAGCAAACAACAAAAGTTGTTAATAATAATTTACCATATATGTAGGACCCTTGTCACCAATAGTCCTTGACTCATTACAATCCAGCTTCTAATTGTTCGTGACAAATCATTAACATGTGGCATCACCTTGTCATTGACCTTTAGCAAAAGTCAGCAAACTTCCAGGCTTTTCAATAACAGCCACTTACTTCAATTTTCTTACTTTGCATTTATTATATAGGAGATGCAGATAAAAAATGTGGTCTCCAAATACAGTTATTCAAAAAGTAAAGACCACTTCTTCTCTCGTAATCATTCCCACATACTTTATGCAGCTAGCAAAAACAGCCATCAAGTGCAGAGCAGAAGACTTTTGCATTGAGCACTCCTCATACAACCAGCATCATTTCAATATGCAAAAATATCACAGCAAACATGCAGATAATATATGCCTCACCTGCTAATGATTCGGTGTTAAAAGTAACATGAAAGCAACATAGCCATCCATTTCATCATTCTTCAGAATGTAACTCATTCCATTATACTTTTTAAAACATTAATACTACCGTATCATCACAATTAAGATTTCACACTTCCAATTTTTCTTATCATCAAATCTAGAGGATCCCAGATGTCCATTTAAGCATGCAACTTCAATGAAAAGGGCTGCCATAAATTGTGAAATTTCAACCATAATTGAGAAACCTTCAAATTTCATGCTAAGTTTTATCGTTACATATGGGCTAAAAGAATCATAGAAATTAAATCACACTATTCATAGGATAGTACCTTAGTTCATTATAATTGTTACTACAGACCCATCTTCCTCTTTCCCACCCTCATCAGAATCAGAAATATCAGATACATGTGTGACAGGCAAGGGAATGGAAAAAGCAGAAGCAATATAATCCACACATTATTGCAGATTGTGCAATAAATGGTTATTTTCAGTTTCCCTTCTCTCAATACCTAGCATGCTCATTATTGATCTTGTTGTTGAACTATTGTCTACCTCATAAGCTGCAGATACCATAGTGATTGAAGATAAATCGTGCACTGCATCATAAGCATTTCTTTTATATGTACTATGTAGTACCTAGATCCTTGATCATCTGACTGACCAACTACAAGGTTGTCACAAGATCAATGGCATTTAGTTGTCTACCAAATTTCACCCAATCGAACTAACACCCTGAAAACACTATGTTAGATTAAGTAATTAAGTTATTAACTTATTAACCAATCGAAAGCCCTACAGAAGTTGTCCACAAGATTCCCCTCATCAGGTCCTTTCTTGCCATCTTTATAGCAGCCATTCCTAATTAAGTTTGAAGATTTCCCAGATTTGGTCTTTCACAAACGTGAAAAATGTTGCCAATGAGGGATTTCATCCCCAAAAGCCAAATATCCAGAACTGAATTCCAGAAATTCACCAAATTCCAAGGATACCAATTTCCAAGATGTCTCAATCCTCATTAAATGCCCATATTTATTACTTCTTTTTGGCACACATCCCAAAGCACTATCAATGTGGGATAAATGAAAAGTAGAATAAAATAATATTATCCCCTTATGTCTCCACAAAGAAGGGGTACTTTTAATATTTCTTTTTTAAACATTAGCTTCAGCATTAAATGATCCCTTAAGTTAAATAATTAAATTTAACTTTAGAAACTTTTGATTTTTGCCTGAATAATTAATTCCTTTTTTAAAAATGCAATCCAGGCGAATGAATAAATGTACCAAAATGAAGTCAACCAAAATCGTTCCAAAATTTACCCGACACTGTGCCCAAACTGACTTACTATTAATAGTAAGTTCCTGGAAAACCTGACAAATCACCTCCGATTGGCCTACAACTGAAATTACCAAGGCCAAATCCATCAATGATCCCTGAAAAGTCCTGGTTAGCCCCCCGGGACCAAAACAAAAAGGGCTAATGACAAATTGCCAGATGATTGCTAAAAAGGGGACATTACATTTTACAGAAAAGTTGCATTATCCCTTTCACCATATATCCAAAGCTTGGTTAATTAGTTAATAACTTAACTACTTAATCTAACATAGGGATTTAAGGGTGCTTGTTGCTAAATTGGGTGAAATTTCGTAGAAAGAATGAATAAGTTAATAACTTAGTCTAACCCTTAAAAACGAACAAAAGATTAAAAACAATGAATAAAGAATGTAATCATGCACTAACTAGATAAAGAATGCATAAAATTTGATCTTCTTGTTGGAGGACATTGCTTTAGCGGTGGGCATAGAAATTGTTGTCCAAGTTGTTACTGACAATGCAGTGGCATATGTGGCGCGGCTGGAAGATTGCTTCAAGAGAGGCATCGAACACTTTTTTGGACCCCTTGTGCAGCTCATTGCCTTGACCTTCTTTTGGAGGACAAAAGCAAAATTGATTGGGTGAGGCCAATAGTAGAAGAAGCAAGAGATATAACAAAATATATATATAATCACCCATGGGTTCTTCAATTGATGAGAGATCACACCAAGAAGGAAGAGCTTGTGTGATCAGGAGCTACAAGGTTTGCAAATTAATTTTCTAACATTGCAAAGTATTACCAGTTTATAGACTCCCTTGAAGCAGACGTTTGTGAGTCAACCATGAGTACACTTAACTTAATCAAAGAAGGCTGATGGAGAAAGGATTACAAAATATTTTTTAATGTGATTTTGCAACTACAGTATTTTGTTTCATTGTAAGCTGTAATTTAAAATTGCTTCTACTTTGTACTTTGTAGGTGATCGAGCCATTGGTGAGGGTTTTTGCGCTTGGTGGATGGTGAGAAAAATGCACTGGGATAAATTTATGAGGCAATGGATAGGGCCAAAAAGGCCATCCAACACTATTAGATGGGGGATGCAAATAGATTTGCCCCTATCTCGAAGATCATTGATAGGTGGAACAATCAACTCAACTAACCCATTCATGCAACCGGGTACTATCTCAACCCCAAGTTCTTCTTTGATAGCTTTGCGAATGCTAATGGCGAGGTTAAGGACGGCCTATCCACATGTATTGAGAGGATGACACCTACAGTTCAAATGTGAGACCTCATCATTTAGAGTTGATAAAGCAGCTAGGGGGAGGTTGTTTTCTTCGAAATTAGCTATACAAGGAAGAGAGACTCAAACACCAAGTAAGAAAAAGTGAAGCATTATATCTAGCAAGTTATAAATTACAATTATCAATAGAATATTTTTTATTTACAAAAAACTTGAATATCTTATTTGCAGGTTTCTTGGTGGGAAGATTGGGGTGTAAATACCACAAATTTGCAAATTCTAGCGCTCCAAAATTTGTCTCAACCTTGTACTGCTTCTGGTTGTGAGTGCAAGTTGGATGCCATTCACATGAAGAAGCATAACGCCTCAATGATCTTGTTTTTGTGCAATATAACTTTTGGCTTCACACAAGAAAGGTGCAGGGCCAGCCAGACGAACTTATTGATTTGGATGAGATCGATCCCTATAATGACTCGACCGTATAAAATAATGAGGCCTCCTTATTTGCAAAGGATGAGATTGTCGATTCCATGAGGCAAGCTAGGAGGATGTGGATGCAACAGAAGCAGGGGAGATAGGATTGGATGACATCGATATGGTGGAGGAGCCACTGCCATCTCCCAGCAAGGTGGAGCCACATGCACAATCTTCTACGCCAAATAGGGAGCCAAAATCGAGTATGAGGACCATGCACTCTACCTCCAAATTTTTCTTCACTAGGGCAAGGAAGAGGAAGATGTAAAAACTTGTAATGTTTAAGTTGCCAAGGTATGAAATTTATGATAATGGTTTTCAAAAACAATCATCATGAATTCATAATAGTTATTAGTTAGTAGCTAGCTATTATATCCAATTCCACTATTCGGCTTTGCATGATGATACCATTTTGTAATCCATATGTATTCAAGAATCAAATTTAATAGAAAACACCTATTTGTGGCCTTTTAGACTCATTCGATACATTTTGTAATTGAATTTTGTAAAAAAAAAAAAGTGTTTTTATATAAAAAAATTTAGTACTTTTAAAATGTCAAGTTTTTGTTGAGTCAAAAAAACCAGGCTTATCAGCTTATCAAGTACTCTTTGTGCCCAAGTTTGCAATCTATGCTCCACCCTATGGAGTAAACCTGCGAATCGCTCATGCGGTTTGGAAACCCACGACTATGAGTACTCGTTGGGTTTTCCAACCTTGATCAATACCATGCTCCAAGTTTTGCACCAGAAATCAGAAAAAGTTATTGGATCAGCTAGTCATACGTGGAAACAATGTGGAGAAGTAGACTAGTAAAATCTACCAACAATGGTCAAATATGTCAGACAAGTTGTATGTTTATTGGCTAAGACATGAGATTTCTAAACTAAAGCATGGCAAGATGAGAAGAGTTTCCACCTAGGAGAGCTTCATAGAAAAATACAAACATGTTCATGCTAGAAAGAATCAAACATTCACTTGGCCAAAATAGTATAAGTTTCTTGTCCAACTTCTTCACAAAGCAAGACCATAAGGGTAAGTTGGATGAAATGAGACAGCAAGCTGCTTCTCTGGTGGCATCTCTCTCATGCACCTTTGTCAATGAGGATGAATTGAATGTGATAAAGTACAAACTGAAGTTCAGACATGGGTAAAGGAGACACTAGGAGGATCTAAACACATTTTTTATTTTAAATATGGATAAATTGTCCACCATTGTCAAAAATGTCCACAAAGGAGAGGAAGAGATGGGCAATTCAGACACATTGATTACAGAGAGTACCTTCACCCTCGATGTCCAAGTTATTCAGATGGATTCAGTGCCACTGCCTGATAGATCATAGGTCCAGTGTTTCATTGGCAAATTTCAGAAGATAGAGGATATGCAAGATGTTGCTACTACAGGTTGGGGTTCCAAAGCAGCTACTTTTAGCAATCTATATTTTTGGACTGCCTTTATATCTGATTGCATCTACTATGGATCACATATTTTGGGAAGGTCATATTTTTAGAGGAGCTTCTAGAGGCCTATTCATAGATACTTTATATTTTTACAAAAATCCATTTTGAGAGTTCTAATTTTAATTGAGGATAATTCTATATTTGAGCTTGCTTTGACACCAAGCAAACTATTTTTAGTATAGAAACCACAGTATGTTTTTTATTTATCTTGAATTAGTCGCATGCAAAAAGCTATAAGTCTTATTGGCACTTATAATTTTAATGGTAATTTTATGCCTACCTGATCCTAACCTTATTGTTCAAAGTTTACTTGTGTGATTTTGTGTATATGTGCTCAGGGAAAATCGAATTACTTTATTGAGTTTGCAGGATTTGTATTGCAAGTTTCCTTAAAAGTTAGTGATTGTGGCTTGTATGCAATTCCTTGGTTTAATTTACCAAACTGTGTGCATCTTTAGTTCAATATAATGTGTGTTGTACTTACACTTGGCTTGTATGCAATTCCTTAGTTCAATTTACCAAACTGAGAGTCTTTCATTCAGTTCCATCTGTGATGTACTTACGTTTTTTAGTTTGACTTTAGATTATAAGATTAAGCATTCACTAATTCTTTTGTTTTCTATATTAGACAAAAAACATAAAATCTCGTCTTATGGAGATATGTTAAATAGCCTTGTGCCATAACCTGAGAACAAAAAGATAGGATTACTTAAAGTTTATTTGTATTGCACACTCGACGAAATCCTAGTAGTTCTGGGTGTGATTTAATTTTCAGCATAAGGGAATATTATCAGTTTTCCACTCTCAGAAAGGAGCCTTTTACCCTTCAAATACAAAAAAAGGTTCTTCATTACACACTATTCCATTTTGTGTGGTCCGTTTAAAAAAACCCTTGACAAACCTTTAGTAGTAGCTGCATAAACTCAAGAATCCCCTTAGATGGGTTTGGGTTCTTGGTTTCAGCCATTCCCTTATGGCTTTTATCTTTTCCTCATCCACACTTAACCCTTGTGCATTGATTTTATGTCCTAATTATAGGAGTTCTTCTAACCCAAATTCACACTTGGAGACTTTAGCATATAGTTGCTCTTGTTCAAGAGATCCTAGGACTTCATTGATACACTTAAGGTGTTCTTCCCATGTTATACTGTAAATCAAAATTTTATCAAAGAATACCAATAGAAACTTCCTTAGTTGTTTCATAAATAAGTGATTCATGCATGATTGGAATGTTGCAGAGGCATTGGTTAAACCAAAGGGTAGGACCAAGAATTCAAAGTGTCCATAGCGACATATGCTCAACGAGATTTGATAGAAATCTCACATGAGCTAGATAGAGTGAGTTGTTTCCTAAATAAGTGATTCATGCATGATTGGAATGTTGCAGGGGCATTGGTTAACCCAAAGGGTAGGACCAAGAATTTAAAGTGTCCATAGCGACATCTAAAGGCGGTCTTAGGGATATCTTCTTTCCTCTTTCTAATTTGGTGGTAGCCAGATCGTAAGTCAATCTTAGAAAAGTATTTTGCTCCATGAAGTTTAATAATTAGTAAATCGACTCTATGAATAGTACAACGGTTTTTTATAGTCTTCTTGTTCAAAGCTCTATAAACTATGCACATCCTCATAGTGCCATCCTTCTTTTTAACTAGTACCACGAAGGAGGCAAAAGGATTAGAACTAGGTTGAATGTGTCCCATTTCAAGAAGCTCCTTAATTATTTCGTATTTTTCTTCTTTAGTTTCCAGGGGTACCTACAAGGTGTAGTGATAACAAGTTTAGCTCCTCCTTCAAGTTCTATGGTGTGTTCGAAACCTCTTTTCGAAGGAAGTCCCGATGAGATGTTGCCAAATACCTTTTTGTGTTTCTTCAAGATGGTTTAGATGTCAATGTTTATGGCTTTGCCTTTGGAGGAAGACTTGTCAAGTATCATGCATTGAGCAGCCCATTTCACCTATCCATGTCTAAAGGTTATTTTCATCCTTTTGGACGAAATTGCTCTTGGGGATCCGTCAAATAGTCCATGTAAAAGGACCTTGTCCGTTATGTTGAAAGCAAAGTTCCATTTTTTGGAAGTCCAAGTAGAAACATCCTAAAGAGCACAACCATTGGATGCCCAAAATTATATCGGTGTCCCCCATGTTTACAACGTAGAAGTCTTATTTGATTGGGTGTCTTCCCAAGCTGATGCTTAGTTGTGGAATTTTTCTTGTACACGAGGTAGTGAGCCAATCAGCCATGGCTACCTTAAATTCCACAAAATCTATTGTTTCCAAATTCATTCTTGTAACCAAACCTTCATCAATAAAGTTGTGTGTTCCCCACTATCCACAAGGGCGGTTACCTTTTGTCCCTTTAGAACACTATGAATTCGAAAGCAGTGGTACTTATATGCTTTTGAGATTGCAGCTAAGGTTCCATAGCCTTCCACGTCGCACCTTCTTCTTTTGCTTGGGTTTTCCCTTTATTCTCCCCATACTTCTTCTTCAGATAATGCCTCTATGTTGCATACCGGGCCTTTTTTCCCACAATTATGTCTAGGTTCCCACTTCTCCTTTTTTGGAAACATAATTTTCTCCACTGAAGCTCTTCTCGGTCACATTTATGTCCATGCTCCCATTTCTCCTTACACTGGAAATATAATTTTTTTCTTCAAAGCTCTTCTCGATCATTTCTGGGAGGAAATGTTTTTGATGCCCATTTTTCTTATAGTAGGGTTTGATATGCATGTTTGAGGTTAGATTCTTTGTGTAAGGTTTGCCTTTTGATGATGACTTCAAACACTGACGCATTTTGAATTGTATCTTCGAGTGTCATAGGATCAAGAGCACTTACCAAACCCAGGATTGATTCCTTTAACCCTTCAATAAATAGGTATGTAAGTCTACTTTTGGAAACCCCCCTTAGTTCTTTTAAGTATCTTTCAAGATGTTTATGATCAAATCTTTTAATAAGCCTTTGAGTGAATTTGTCATAGGTTGTTACATTTAGGTTTCCTTGGGTAATAAGGCCACGATGCCACCAATCGTGGGCCATTCCTTCCAAATGTAGAATGGCAAATTTGATAGCATCCTCTTCCATCATAGGACTAAGGGGAAGATAGGTATCCATCTTTTGGACCCACGAACATACCCTGACCCTTCCCGATCCATCAAAGTTGGGGAGAGTCATTTTACTCACCATTTATTGTAAATTTCTGTTAGGTTCTCTTATTTCCCTTCTAGGGGCATTTCGTGTTCTAGCATCACAATATTTCCTAAAGGAAATATTTCTCCTAACTTTGGGGTCCAACCTTAAGTAGGCTTTAGCAATTTCGTCAACATTATTAATGGGTGAATTGTTTTCTTCTTCCTCCATTGTTGGTTCCTCCCTAGGTAGAAATGATGTCCTCCCTAGGTAGAAATGATGGTCTTGTTAATCTAGGGGTTGATCCCATTGATGTTATGTTGTAATTTTCCGAGTGATTAGTGTTTACATCCCTTCCATTTGTTTGGTTGGGCCTAAGGGTGTTGATTAGATTATTCATATTTTGTAGGGTTTGGAGGAGTGCTTGAGTTGTCCTCTCATTGTGTTCCATGAAGGCTCTCAATCTAAGTTACCAGTTCGGGTTCAGGCTCGGGTTCTGGGATGCAAATCCGGTTTGTGGGTTCGGGTAATATCAATTATATAATATTATATTATATTATATTATATTATATTATATTATATTATATTATAATAATCAATGAATTAACTAAAAAACTTTAACCAACCTATATATAAGTTTTTATTCATTATATTATCGAATGAAAGATCCGAACGAAAAAATCCCAGCAAACAACGAACCCCACCCGAACCAGGTGCGAACCCGAACCCAAGGTGGACTTGGTCCGGAAATGGTCTACCTAAGTGCCGAACCTGATAACTCAGCTCTCAATTCATCTCCCAACTGTTCACCCATTTTCTTTCTTTGAGTAGAGTTATTATTTGTTGCAAGTCGTCTCCTTTCCCTTTCCAATGCCCTTTGAGCTCTTTGGCTTAGTTGCATCAACTATCTTTCGTCCCACGAGCTGACAAGAACAATGCTCTAATACCAATTGTAATGTTCCCTGTTGAGGGAGTGCCTGATTTTTGCCCAAAAATAGTAAATCCAATAATACAGTTCATTTAAAAGAGTATTATTTCATTAAATTACACAATAGCAAATGAATTTGGGAAAATAATCAATTAACATCTAACAAAATGATAATGAAGATTACTATTGTAAACATGCACACTATAGCTTATTCCTAATAACCAACCATATTAGAAACTTGAGGGGAAAGCACAATCGGACATCAGGAGACTATCCTCCACAACTAAGCCCAAGAGCGTTGAACAACCAACCAAGTCAATCCAACTCCTTGGCCCACAAGTAATCCAGCTCAATGGGTAGTCTACTTAATTGAGGGGACCCGTACTCCTGCATCTCCCTATTATGTTTCCTTGCCAATTCTTAACTTGACTGCCTTGCGAAAATCAAATGAATATTTAATAATCCTAAGATTCTAAATAAATTGGTAAGTTAATTAAATAAATAAATGTCCTTTGCTAAATTCACAAACTAATCAAACATTGGATTCAGCATATAGCATACCAATTACTTCAAAAATATATATTTTGCTATATCTTACTGCTTTATAGTTTCAGATTATTACTGCTTGATAATCCCAATTTCTCACTGCCTTTTCATTCAGATCAGATCTCACTTCCTTAATTGATGCTTTGCTCCAAGAAGAGATTTGCCTGATATAGGCCTCAAGATGGGACGAATGGTCACAACCATTGCCAAGGATAACCTTTCTCAAAAAGAGGCATCTCCTCTACAGAACTGCTGCTGTTGATTAAAGGATAATTATATTTATGTTCTTGATAGATTGCTGATCATATTGAGGACGACCTTAACAAATTTTATTATTCTTATAAGGGTTGCTGACCCAATAATGAGTGCCGACCTTCATTATTTTTGTTTCTTCTTTATTATTTATTTTCCTCTTTCGATGGGGGCATGACACTAGTCAATGATGCGTGCATTGGGAAGCTATTGCACTCACCTTCCATCTGAGACAGCTCCATAACACCAGAAATTACGCCACAATAAGTTTATGCACTTTCAGCCTTACTCTTGCCCCAGTAGTGAGTGCTGCTTGATCTGAATCAACTGAATACAGGACTGAATGTGCTCCCACTCCTGGCAGAGATGCTGGACGATATAGTGAAAAGGGTAAACTCAATCAAATAAAACCATTGCAACCTGTGCTGATTTTACACTTGCATATAATGGATCTCCCACCTCAGCTTCTCTTGCCTCTGCCACTTGTATCTCTGTTACTGGAAGGTATGAACCCCCACAAATCTAGGCAAGGTGATGACTTTAAATCTGTAAGCTATGGAACTAAACATGGGACTTTTATTTATTTTAATAGTCTAATGCAATGCATAATTAGTGGCATTTTTTTCTCATGCTTATGAAGACAAAATTTCTCATAGCATAGCATACCTCTTCGTCAGAAAAGGTAGATGTCTTCCTCCTTGAATAATATGACTTCTTTGAACTAACATGAAAGCCAGAGTCGGACTCTGCTAACCTCTTTCCTGTAGAAGACATTGAAAAATGCCACTAATTAGGCATAGAATGAAAAATTATACACCAAAAAAATGTGGCATGATACCAATGTAGGTCTGTTGAGAGGACAGATCTCTATTCCTGATGTTTAGGTGGGGCTCATGTGAGGTAAATTAGCTGCAGAAATGAACTACTTGAAGGAGCCAAAGTTCTTTATAAGTAGCTTAGCATGATGAGAAATGAATATAAACCTGTTCTTTGGCTGCTGATGGGAGTACTGGTAGCAACCTGTACCATAAAATAAGAGTAAACATATTAACTGCATATGATCTCACAACATAGTCAACTATCTTGATGTCTTACTCTTTAATTTCCTACAAACAGAAAACCAAACCCATGGCATTTTAAACAGCATCTATACTGATTCTCAACAGCTTTAAACAGTAAAGTGAGAGGGAAATATCCAAAGATGTCATAGCATAAAATTTTCCTATAGTATGATATACCTCTTCCTCAGAAACCTTGGATTTCCTGTTCCTTAGATTGTATACTTTCTTTGGAGTAGGTTGCACGTCAGCATCACATACTAGATGCCTCTTTCCTGAAGACACCATAAGCTGTAATTAGCCAGCAATGTAAAGTAAATCACAAAAGCTTACATAATGTCATAAACAATGACCCAAGCCTTTATGGACAGTCCCCCTGATGGTTAAATAACTAAAATGCAGAAGCATAAGTGAGATGGAAAATTGCAACATACCTTTTCTGCCACTTCTAGGAGGAACATCACCACTAACCTGTATAATTCCTTCCATTAGATAGAGTTTTAAAATATTAAGCTGTACATGATGCTGAAAACAGTTGTCTACTACCCATCAATGACTACATTTCTTTCTATCATCCAAATTCAGAAAAAAATAAAACTGCATCTCTAAATGTATAACAAAATAGTACATACTAATATGCTAGATTTACTCACAGGCTGGTAACTGTCAAGTCTACATATGTAAGTAAATCAAGGAATTATAGAGGTCAGACATAAGGGTATTATCAATAAAATCTGACCAAACAATAGTTAATGCTGCAATAAACCATAAAATAAAAAATAATATTGTTGTAACCATATGAATTTTTTGTATTTTGTCACGTTTCAAAGCTGAAACCTTGTCTTCCACCACTCACATTGTTATATTTCAATGTCTTACCCTCTTAATCTATGTTGTTTCTGCTCTTTTCTACTGGCAACTTTTTCAGGGTTAGACGATGACTGCACTGCAAGCTCAATAAAGACTAAATAATGATGATGTTCAAGGACAAATTTGGAAAGAATGACAGATCAGCATGCAAGAAGAGCAAACAAGGCAGAAGTCTAAAAGTATTTCAGTCATCTTTCAAAGAAAGAGAGAATCAGAAGAAAGGTGCTTTGATAAGAGACCAAAAATCACAAAAGCAGAAAACAAAAATCTGTGAACAAAAATCAGCACCCAAAACTCAGTAAAAATAGTTAGAACATTATAGTCAAAAGGAAATTCATCCCACACAAGATCCTCATCATTCTCGGGTGTCAACACACCTGGTTCCCAAGGACTTAAGGGCTGATTGCTTTGTTCAGTAAAAGTATGTACCTCATATGTGATGGATTCTCTAAACAAGTCACTCTCCAAGTCATAAAGACTGAAACTATCATTGTCACTCCTCCCCAAAGACTCTGTTTGGACATCCAACTGGTATCCATCTGGATCAACACCACTGGAAACATCTGAACTTGACCCCAAAGCTGCTGTTTTCTCTTTTTCTCCATGCACAAACTCGTCAAAAGATGACTGCATGTATGTCTAATGTATCATCCTAGGGCTCTGTCATACGCTCCTCATGGGGTATGGCAATCTCTCCATCCAAATGCTCTGCTATGGATTCCCTTTCATCCACCTGAGTTTTTTGATGTGGAGTCTTTTGCTCATCTTCTTTCGTACTTGCTTCCTTATGTCTGTTGTTTGCAACAATCTGTAAAAACTCCCTTTTAATGTCTGGATCCTTCATCAAATTAAGTAATTCTTGCATCATCTCACACTCAGACTTGTCAAATGTGAACATCTTTTCAACTCTGAGATGCAACTGGTGAATTGCAACAAGTGACCGCTACCCAGCAGGCTGGCAGAAAAAACTTGCTCTGATACTACTGCAATATAACCCCCTGAAATTTTTTAAAATTGCTTTGCAAGTTTGAATGCCAACATGAACAGTTTGCTGATTGGTTTGGTTTCAGATTTCATTCACAATCAAAGAGCATACATATAACATTTGCATTGGAAAGGATGTATAAACCAATATGCATTAAATAACAAGTTCACCATGAAACTCTTCAATAAGAACACACAATACATATGAACTGAAAATAAATTGCAATACTAAGAGCAGACCTCGAAACAATGACAATAATGAAGATTTCAGTTCACAAATATGAAATATCTGAAATACTCTTAGGGAATTTGATCTTTGCTTCAACAAGAAAACATTAAGTCATATACAAGCTGCTCCTTGAGTTTCATCAACTCAAATCTATCCTTCAACCCTACCAAAGGCCCAAATAAAGTCTGCTATATATGGTAAAGGTCTGAAATTGTCAACAGCATTATTTCCACAAGCTTTGTATGACTGTCACTACAAACAGGGAACTGAAATCTCCTTTAAATCACCTTCATTAGACACCAAACTGTTTCTTAAAGAGCTGTAACAATAATTCTTCAAGTATAGGTCTGCAATAGTGGAGTTAAGACCTCCCTCACACCACTTTTTACTCCTCTAATACCCAACGTAACAAGCTGAAGCTGGGCACGCTACCTCCCAAAGGGGTGAATTCAACTAGAAAATTAAATGCAAACAAAATGCCACATGTTATATACTGAGCTTTGTCACCTGGCAGAAGAAATGCTTTGCAACAATACCCAGAACCATAAAAAATTCTCTCCAAGAAATATGAGCATAAATGAGGGTTCCTGTGCATTGAAATTTGAATGGCCATCACTGAGAAAAAAACCAGATCTTACCGAACTCTAACAGCATTCTGAAAAAAACCCAAACTCACCAAAAACTAAAAACCCAAGTCAGAAAACTTCATATATCTTCATCTTCATCAAACCCTTATCACCAAACTGCAAACACTAAAAACCCTGTCTGAAAATCAACAACCAGCTAGGGTGGATCTTGCACCGCTGAAACCAAATCAACCATAGAGGGCTTTCATCCTCGACAATCTCTGAGAAAACTCTCCAGGTTCATTTCAAAAGCATCTTGTTATGTGTGCACAAGCAGAATGAGAGAATGAGTGCCCAAATCCCAATATATAGACTTGGCGGGAGAAACTTGGGCAAATTCATATATTCAAATATAATTTTTCCTTGAAAAAGGCCCCCATATAACTTTTTAAAACAACTTATGTCTCCCATAGCCTGGGCGTTCCAATTAAGGCAATTAAAATGCTAACAAACTGACTAACAATTTAATTCCATTCAACAAGTTAAAAAAATAAATAATCATTATAACTTCAGATGCACTTAGATAGAATATAAAAGGAATACACCATTTCAATGTTAATACAAAACCAAACAATGATTTAAAAGCTTCAAAGATGTCACCCATAACTCCCTTTTCTCTTGCACGTGTCTTCCCAACACCCATACTCCCTTTTCTCTTGCATGTGTCTTCCCAACAACCCTCTGGAATTCCACTCCTCCAATCCAAGTTTGTCCCCCCTCTTTTAGCAACAATGCATGGTAACTATGGTTTGGGATGGCAATACAAGGTGATCCCAATGGGAAAATTCCTACTAGAGCTAAAGTTGAGCACCACCACATTTCTTCCTCGCAACAAATGGCCGGCACTTCCAATCCTACACTTTGAATGGTTGGCACTTCCAATCCTACTTATAAAGTACCAATATTCATTTCAGAAGGAAGTACCAATATTCATTTCAGAAGGAACAAATCAAGCACTCAAACCTAATACCATATTCATGAAGTGCCAAATTCATTTCAAAGAGATGCAAATGAATTAGGTAACTTGAACCTACTACTTGTATGAATTGTCGAAATGCATAGCATAAGGAATGAACTAGGGCACTTAAAAGTTAAAACTAACATGATGGAATTAATTAAAGTACAAGCATATCATTAATGTTTGAGTGCTAAAATTAATTTACAAAGGAGAGAAAACCAGAAAATTAAAACCTAATACCATGCCTATGAATCCATAAAATTTAATTAAAAAAAATTGAGCATTTTAAAGTCCAAGCTTCATCTGGAAATGGATAAATTGGGCTATTAATTGTAACAACACAATCATAGAGTTCCAAGTTTAAATCTAAAGGAACAAATTTGTGCACGTAAACCAAATAGCATGTTCATGGTTTACTAACATTCATTTCAAGAGGGTGGAAAAAAATTGGGGCACTTGAACATAATACCATGCTCATGGATTGCTAAAGTTCATTTCAACTATAATGAATTGGGGTATTTAAACCTAACAATACTCTACACATCAAGTTGTGAATATCATCTTGAAAGGCTTACCTCTACCTAATATTCACGCAATACCTCTTAATAATGGGAAAGGTAGTAAAGTGACTACACAGGTGGGAATTAAAAGGTCAACCTCTAAATCAGAATTTTGTAAAACTCAATTATGATGGTGTCAAATGGAAACTCGAGCCCAACTAGCATAGGTGACATTCTAAGATGCTTTTTGGGCTCGTGTTCATGCCTTCTCTCGCAACCTAGGCGCAAACAAATAACAAGTAGGAGCAGTCAGAATATTAAAGGCCAAAAGTTGATGAATTTGTTTGGCATTGACAGGCTTTCCATTGAAGAGCACTCATGGGTAATTAACAGCACAACGTCTAAGGACTCTTACCAGGATTAGCTTGTTGGTGCAATCTTGGATGAAGACCACACCTTAACCATGTAATTCAACTCTATCTATTTGTCAAGTTTGCCACAAAGGCAAGAGCCAAAAATCTCCTTGCTCATCACAACCTAACTGAGATTGGCACTCTTCATAATTCCTCACCTTCAGCTTGGTCAAGCCCTAAAGAAATTGTCTAACTTGAAGCAGGGTGATTTAAGCTATGAGTTTTATGCATATTTATATTATCATTATTATGTGTGGTGAGCTTTTAAGGTGAAGTGAAAGCTCACACACTTCACAATTAGACATTTGCCAAGTAATTAGGTGCCTTAGGCACTTAATCTTCGAACATATCTCACCCTTCTTCTTTGGGTTAGATGAAATTCCTATGCTCTCCCCTGCTTTCAAACCATCAATATTTCTCCTCAGTCTGCACACAGTTACTATGGCATATTGTACATAGTTGATGGTGACTGTTGAGGAATTAATACCAGCATTAAATAACTTTATGTAAAGGCTTATGTTGACGTGGCTAAAATCGTATCGCTACAACTCTATCCGGCCAACACAGAATAGAGTTTACTCGCTGAGTATCCTATCCTCTCTTGAAATAAGGAAATCCCTAATGCTATTTAGATTTATCACTGGGGATGACCTCAATGTTTCGACTGTCAAATCATGACTGCAGAATAGCTCAATAGTCTGATGTGTTTTGCTGGAAACACAAAGGGGACTTAAGGTTAGGTAGAATCGGCTTTGTTCGTACGGGTTCCCTAAGACTCTACAATCTTAATTCCATCAGATTTTATCTTTGTCATGATGCTATTTAGGCTTCAACTTTGATTAAAAAAAAAGAAAAAAGGAAAGGGAAAGAGAGAAAATATCTAATTAATCTATCTAAGATAGCATATTCAGGAAAATAGACGGAAACCTTAAAAAACCAGATTTAACTTTATCAGCTAATAAAGCACAATGCTGTAAAATCTAGTGCAATCTTCGAAGGGAGTTGGATTTTCATGTTACTAAACATAAATGCAAAATCCGACATCTATTCATTTGATGTTTAACAGCCGAACTAAGCATATCAATTGGTTCAGACTAACCATGCAGGAGGAAATGGCAATCAGCCAATCCTTAATGGTATGAACACTACGGTTTTTATCAAATATTATCCTAAAAATACTATCTGAAATCAAAATACATAACAGGAAAATTAAATGGTAAAGAAGGAGACCATGCACTCACAAGGAAACAAGACAACTTTAATTTCCATTAATTCTGCATAAATTTCGCCAGAGTTTCAGCAACAATCTTAGACTTCTTACAAAAAGAGGGAGAAACCATCCCTTATATAGATTTTCAAAAATGGATGGATGGCCAAGATTTAATCTTACAAGTGGCCCAGATTCATCCTACAAAGTATGGCTGACCATACCTATTCATAAGGAACAAAATATCCCCTACCAACTACCAACTAACTAATAACTACCCAATCATAAAGTTGCTCCCCAAAAAGTGCACTTGCACGGAGCTCGAAATCTGCAGTGACTTTGGGTAGTTGAAAAGAAGTTTTAGCTTGAAAAAGTGCATTTGGAATTTAAAAGAAACAAATATTTTTAAGAAAGCACTTTTTCCTTTCCCAAGGCAGATTCTTTCACCAAAAATTCAATCTCCTCCCGCAAGTACCCTTTCCAGATGTCTCGGTTTGCCACGCGCTCTTCCCGAACATATTCCTGAAACCTCATGCAAACCGGGAACAATTCCTTATTAGAAGGAATGAGAGGATTACGCATTTTGAACCGCGTGCCCCCCAGATGAGTGTCCACTATCCTCGGCCGCTCGCGCCAATCTGATTGATGATCCTCAAAACATAGTATATCTGCGTGCAGCCTGCTAATGCATTCTATGTCTTCCGCAAAGTATGAATGTTGTCGATGATGATCTGAGCCCAATCAAATTTAGCCTTCCCACTAAAGACTTGCTCGTTAAAATAGAACATCCATTCCTCAAATAGGTTGGAGTGGGGAGGTCCCATGACCTGGCTAAGCAAGGTAACCACGTCCCCATATTCGTTGTTGAACTCGCTTCTGCGGGTCTTTTTGTCAATCCTAGTGCTTGGGGCTTTTCTTTCTTTAAACCATTCTTCATTTATCAGTGTTTTGCACTGATTAGGATTCATGTCATGAGCTAGTTGGGCTTCGTCAATGATTACTGCAGCAGCGCGCTCAGGAAGCGGGATATCAAATGTTTCTCCAATAGCCTCAGGTGTGAAGTCAGCCATTACCATCCCTCTTACCACCACTAATCTGGTTTCAGGCTGGTAATGCTTGGCGGCTTCAACTACAATCTCATAATTTTACATGGTCGGTGGGAAACCAGCAGCCTGAGCAATACCACTTTCTAGCATCCGTCTGGGTTTGCCATATGCATTGGGAGAGTACACCCTGAACTTGAAGTCCTAAATGTCTATGTGCCCGAGGTCTATATCCCCTATATTGTCCCAAATACTTTGGACTTTTGACTCTTTGATCACTCCTCCCTGATACTAATATTTCATTTTTTCGAGCTTACGAGGGATGTCAACTCTGGAGGTCTGTGATGCTCCTGGCGCGTCGGGTGCCTTTGAAGATTTTGTCGCCTGTTTAGGCATTTATCCTGCACACCCAGACATGGATTACGAGACAAGTTTTAATGTGAAAATATGGGTTATTACTTATTACTTATTAGTGCCCGAAGACGACGTTAGCAATAAAAAATTGTTAAACAGTCAGACAATTTTGAAATTTGAAAGTGTTTTGAAACGGGCTTTTTAAACAACTTTAATTTTGCGCTTTAAATACGATCAGGACACTAAAAATTGGTCGGTTCTTTGGTAGTTGATTTTGAGCAGATTTTCAAAAAGAGTTGCTCTTGAATTGCAAATGTTCGAAAAAGATGCTATGGTTCACCGGTTTGCGCGAATAAGCTTTTAAGTTTTCGATTGTGTTTCGCGCTAGCTGTTTTAAAGATGATCGTGCACATTTGTAATTTTGGGCCAGGATTCCTAAATTTCATCTAAGTTTGAAATTCGATTAAAAGGTCGATTTAGCAAATGATGTTTGTTAAACGTTGATGGGTATTTAGTTTTCAAAATTAATTTGAATTTTACCTCGTAGATTAAACCCTAGGTTAAGCAACATGATCACTTTGCAGAATTTTTTAATCGCTTGAAGAAGAAATTTCAACTTACTTGGCAGCAATTAGCTTGCTGATTGCTTGCTTTTGGCTAGTCTTGATTCTAAAATGCCCAGCAATGCCAATTTTAACTCCTTTGTACCTTTGGTTAATGAGGCGAATTGAGCTGCTACGCGACTTTATTCCCTTGAATGACTTCAGCCAAAGAAAACCTTTTGTGCGATTTGGACTCCTCCCTTTTCAGCTTATTGAGATATTACGCGATACTTTGGATAGTTGAATGTTTTTCAGCCTAAACGTAAACCTTTGCGCCTGTCTGATTTTGATTTAATTCCTCATTTCATTTTCGGCCTTTAACCTATTTGGCGCAATTATGAAGTCTTCATGATTTTCGGCTAAAGAGAGCCTCCTTGCGCGAACTGAACCTTTTGCGCAATTTTACAATTTATATCTTCGACATCTGACCTATTTAGTGTGATTCGGTGCTATCATTTTCAGCTTCTTGGGGGATTTTGCGGATTTCAGCCCTTATGGAGATACTGCGGATTTGAAGCCTTCTCTTTTTTCAACTAAAAGTCTTTCCTTTGCGCGATTTTGGTTTTTTGGCAATCTTGACCTGAATGAAGACTTTGCGCGATTTTGGAAATTAGCTGTTTTCGGCTTAGAAGTCGAGTTTGTGAGCTCTTAAAGTCTTTTTAACCTTTTCGGCTTCTAGGTCGGTTTTGAGAGCTTACTTCGAACTTTGTACTAGCCTTTTCGACCTTAGAGCTTGTATTGCGCGACTTTGAACTCTAATGCTTTTCGCCTTTACTTTTTCGGCTCACTAGCCGATTTTGTGAGCTATAGAACCTTTACTGATTTTCGGGCTTGTAAGTCATTTTTCTAGTTTATTCACTTTCGGCCCAAAACAAGGTTTGTGAGTTTTAACTTAAAGAAAATTTTGGCCTTTAAGCCGATTTTGTGCGAAAGGGGGCTCTTCTACTCATTTCAGCTCAAAAGATACTTTTGTGAGTTTTATTCACTTTTGGCCCATGTGTTCTTTTTGCAAACTTGAGTTGATGACTTTGTATTTCGGCCTTGCAAGCCGATTTATGAACTTCGTTCATTTCTTCCTTTTCGGCCTTGGAGCACTTTTTGCACGATTTTGATTGCTCCATCAATTTCGGCCTATAAACAATTTTGCAAGATTACCATTCTTGGCAATTCGGCCCCTACAGTCAAAATGCAAAATTTTGCCTTCCTTGGTTTCGGCTTATTAAAACGTTTTGTGTAACTTGGGAGACTTTGAACTTTATCTCACATTTCAACCTTGGAGGCCGATTTGTGAGCTTCACCTTTTATTTCGACCTTGGAGCGCCTTGTGAGCCTTTAAGTTGTAACTTATTCAACTTCGCACTCTTCAGTCATTTTGCAAGATTTTGCCATATACATTGCAAACTTAAAATTTATGCCAATTCAGTCAAAAGGTGCAACTTTGATTTGCCTTAGGCATTCTAGCTTTAGGCTTCAAACTTGCTGATGAGCAATTTTGATTTGACAGTATTTGTGATTTCACCTCAGGTTCTTCATTCAACTTTCCTTTGCGAACAGAATCGCGATCAACTTTCAAGGCGCGAATTCTTCAAGACTTGGGACGTATCATCTTCTCAATGCTCAAATTCCTAACTGTTGCAACTCCTCTCTGTGAATTTACCAAAACCCCTAACCAAGACCTTAGCGAGGACAAGACGAAAAACAAAAAGGGGGGGCCCTGTCTGCGACGAGGAGTATGTGCAAGGCACAACGGCTTCCAGATCCATCCAGACTCCACATTGTGCTATGGTATGTTGAAATAGACTCTCACCATTCTGGCAAGGAGCTCTAGACAATATTTTTGCAAACACATCAACAGGGCTGCTCAAAAACAAGAGGCTTATAATTTTCTTTGTCATATCTGTTTGCACGATCTCAGTTCCGAGTACACTATAAATGCCACGCTTGAAGACCCGAACAACCTTCTGCAGGCACATCTGTCTATGGAAATTGAGAGATATGAATAACACCCTCTGGCATTAAACCAGCACACTTTTTCCCACAGTCACATGAATTTGGACTGTCCCAACACATCTTCACCTGCTTTTGGGGTGAGGCTCCACCGTTCCACCTTTTGATTCTCTGAACCCACATAAATGTGGTAGAACCTCTGCTCAGAAAGTGAACCTTTGGGAGACCCAGGAGAAGCCACTCCTCATTGCAGAGTTCGACAATGCATGTGGCCCTGCTTGTGCCAGAGAAAACTGCAGGTCCCAGTGAAGAAGCAAAATAGCTTTAGTGAGTGTGCTGGAGCAGGGCAAACAACGTTTAATATTCTTCTCTGTATGGCGCTTCTAATTAGTACAGTTCTCTGAGTTTTTTGTGAACTTTTTGGTCAGGTCTAATTATTTGTATCTTTTGTCTTGACCCTGCAGAAAAATATCACACTTATTATATAGCTTCTTGATTTATTAGTTTCCGCTGGCTTGTGTTGTGGCCAATGTATTGGTTGATGAGCACTCTGTGCATACTGTTAGTCAAAAGTCTGGTTTTGAAATGGCTTTAGTTCATTGGAAATGGCCTCACTATAAGCAAGATTGTCTATGTCAGAGTTGCGAAACGAGGGGAAAATCACAATTTATCACAAGAACTTGAAAATCAGCCCCAAAAAACATTTTTTTGCAGCAGAAATGAAAATAATGAGGTTTTCATTAAAGTGCACTCAATGGTTTTGACCTCAAAAATCACAATTAAACAGGAAAAATTAGGGTTTCTGCAGATCTTTTGGTCAAAAAAAAAGGGTTTCTAGGTTTTTCAATTTCTGCAGCTATTTTTTTCTGATTCCCTAATCCTAACCCAACTTTTTAAACTAATCCTATCCCAGTTTTTTCCCAAGTAAATACCAATTTTTCAAAAATATCTATTTCCTTCGGTTTGCTAATTTATAGCCAAGGACAATTTTCGGTACTATGGTCTAAAGCATGTACTATCAGAACTATGTACCAGATTGCATTTATCAATGAAGTACATTAGATCCATAGAAATCCAATATAAGTTACACCACTTAAAAAAATTGACGCATGCAATGCTAAAATACGTTTCAGGAGGAACAAAGTAGGGAACTTAAACCTAATACTATGTTCATGGACTATAGAAATTCATTTCAAAGGAAAGAATTTAATTAGTATACTTAGCCCAATACCAGGCTCATTGAGTGAATAATTAGTAAGTGATAGAACTTACTAATTGAGTGAATAATTAGTAAGTGATAGAACTAGCTCACATCAACCTCATATTACTATGCTCATAGAGAGTTAAAACTCATCACAGAAGGAATAATTTACAGCAATTACACCTAAGAACATACTCATGGGGTGCCGGAATTTATTTGAGAAAAAACATACCAGGGCACTATACCTAATACCACCTTTATAGAGTACTAAATTTCGTTTCAAAATGTGAGAAATAAATTAGGGCATTCAACTTCGTACCACAGCTATGGAGAGAATCAACTTAGAGAGTACCAAAATTCAGGTACTTCAACCTCACAATACTATGCCAATGGAGTGCTAAAATTCATTGTAAAAGAACAACTTAAGGCATTAACATTGCAACATACTATAGAGTGCCAATTTCGGTAAGAACGTTTTAGAGCACTTAGATCCAATACAATGTTCGCAAGTTACTAAAATTCCTTTCAAAATGAGGGAGAAATTTTATGGAATTTGAAACTAATGCCTATGCTCGTGGTGTGCCAAAAATCATTGAGAGAGAATATTAAAGTAGGGTATTCATAGCTTTAACAATGTTACCCGGAAATGTGTTTCCACCCTAAAAGCACACGTTCTGAAAAAAGAAACAGTTCCGGGGATGGAGAGATGGTCAGAAACGTTTCCAAGCCGTCCCCGATCTAGTAAAATTTTTGGAAACCGTCCCGAAAACTTGGAAACAGTCAACAATTTCGTCAGAAACCGTTGACCGTCCCCGGGACGGCTAGGGACGGCCAAGCCGTCCCCTGACCATCCCGGGGACAGACGGTTGTTTCCAGCAGTAGAGGCATTTAAAAAATAAATTTTTTTTACAAAATTTATTTTTTATTGCAGTGATATTTATTATTAAATTTTTTATTTTAATGAAAGCGATAGTCATAGCGATAAATTTAATAATAAATATTGCCGCAATAGATATGAGATATCTGCAAAACAATTATTTTGAAAATTTAATGAAACTTCATATGATCATAAACTTCATTAAGCGAAAGTGATTATGAAAGCGATAGCGATATCATATGAAGTTTCATCATCCTCTTCAAGGTCATACTCTGACTGTCATAATAAAATTAAAACCACAAAGATATAAGCATGATCATGGTTTCAAAGGAGTTATTAGTTTAGGTTTCCATCAACATATCACTAGCTCCTGGAATACTTGAACATGTTTGGGAAGACAGCAATTTGAATACAAAAGATTCCTAATCGATGTGTGCATCTGATGCATTTCTTGTTTCACATGGACCTGTATTTCTATTAAGTAAGTGGAAGGCATTTTCAGCTGATAGCAACTCAACTGGTACAAGTTCGGCAAGGCATTGCAACATCGTAAACCACTGTTGTAGATGTAAAATCTGATGTTTGTGTGGATGGTGAGGAAATTGATCATTTTTACCTATGGCCTAATTGTCTATAATATTGACAGTCTGTTTTTGCATTTTGGGGTCATTTGATTTTGAAGGGTGGGATGAAACATTACAGCCTGCATCATACACAATGGAGTAAAGAATAATAAAAAACTAGTTGCGTTCTTCATTATCTGGATTGCAACAAATTACAAAACATAAATGGAATTTATTCACACAAGATCAAACAAATAACTGAAATATCAGCTGTTATTCAATTTTTTTTCTTTTATCTGTCTGAATTCTGCAACAGTGGTGTGAGATATTACAATAAAATTAAAGAAACATGTAGACACTTAGATTTGATGAAGCTGTGTATTACAATATTTCCTCCAATTATTAGATTTTGAAATTTATATCAATTAGCAAATCATCACTGAAAGGAAGCTAAGGTGCGGAAAATGCTTCCTAACACTAATCTAGTGGGGGAGATTCTACAAATTTTCTTTACAAATCTTCTATTACAGAAATAGAAACACATTCATAGACAGATAATAAACATGCATAAAGATAAACTCAAAGAACACAAGATATATCGTGGGGAAAACCCTTCCGGGTAAAAAACCCCACACTCCAAAAGCATGGTACTTTGTATTCCAGTAATCAAATTCTTACAATACAGACAGCACTTAGCTTCTTCAATAGGAGTCTACCACTACAACCCACAACCTGGATTAATTCCAGCAACATAACACTTCACCTGCAAAACATTACATATCTAACACTCCTCATGACTACCTTTTATAGAGAAATACAACTCAAGAGGAAGCTTCTAGATGAAGCATCAAGATGGGGTCGTCCATAACATTTGGCCCTATTTTTCGGCCACCAAAAAGCATGCAAATGACACATGTACGTCTCCAAATGACTCCCCATTCAAACCTCCTAAGTTGAACACTCAATTTACTATTTAGAGGTATGACAGATGCTCTTACGCATCTTACAACTGTCATAACTTACAACGCTTACAATTGTAAGAGAATCCATCATAAATGACTAATTTTAACTTATTCTCTTACAACTTGTCATAACCCTCTCCATGCAAAAGGTATCTCCTGCCACTTGTCCATTCTATCATAGAATCTGTCATAGGCCAACACTTGTCAAGATCCTCACATGGGATGCCTACCTCCACATGTGCAACATATGTGTCATAGAGTCATCGCCATGTAGGATGCCACCAAGCCTGTGGATCCCACTAGATGACTAGACATTTGTAGGCAATAAATAAAATAACAAATTAATAAATAAATGCATTAGCCAATATTAGGATTTGCAAAAGTTGAGACGCCTTAATCCCAACAATCACAATATTCAAAATCTTTCAATAAGACTTTTTCTAATGGTAACAGCTTTTATTCTTCCTAGAATTCTTCTGAAATACTCAAAAGTACACATGAAGGTAATCAATTTAAATGTATGTGTGTTGAGGTTTCCAGCATCATAGCTAGAGAAAGACTCTTCCATCATTGTTGTTATGGGTCACATAATAGCTTTTCACTATTGTTCTCTGCTTTTTTCTGCCACAATATAAGTGCAGCTTATATCTTTGTGGTTTTAATTCTATTATGACAATCAGAGTATGATCTTGAAAAGGATGATGAAACTTCATATGGTATTCGATGAATGATCATTGATTCAATGATTTTAGATTTAGAATCAAGATTCTGATTTATAAATGTTATAATTTATTGTGTTGCTATGATGAATGTTTACTGTGTTACAATGTTTATATATATATAGCCGTCCCCCGCTCCGAAAAAAAAAACATCCCAGAAACTCGGGGTAACATAGCTTAAAATCCAAGCTTAACATGTTCATGGAGTTCAAAAAATTGTTTTCGAAGGATGAAATATATTAGAGCACTAGAACCCAATCAATTAGGGCACCTTCAGCATAATAAATTAGAGCTAATAACCTCACAACATGTTAATTTAGTGCTAAATTTTATTAATTATTTTCAACAGAAAGAACAAATTAAGGCACTTAAAACCTAATAAAATGGAGCGATTGAACCTAATAGATTGGAGCGCTTAAACCTTAAACCATTTTCACGTAGTAATAAATTCATTCTAAAAATAAGGAATAAATAACAGCATGCTTGTGGAAGGTAAGTATTCAACTCAAAAAAAAAAAACGGGTCAAATTAAACAGCGAAAGATTTATACCATATTTTTGTAGAGCAGTGATTTGGTACAGAAGAAATAGATTAGGGCCCTATTTAATGTTCATGGAGTGCTAAAATGCATTTCAAAAAGATTAAATTAGAAAAATCAAAGCGAACACCAATCTCGTGGAGTACTGAAACTTATATCAAAGCTATCAAATTATTCAATATACTTCGACAGAAACAGCAATCCAACTAATGACATACACAAACACCTGTTTCTGAGTTTTCATGGTAGTTAGAAAACAAATACCAGTTCTACTGATGCCCCGTCACTCGAAGCCATTTCCATATAGAACTTCAGTTTTCAAAGCCTCAATCAATCAAACCGCGCTCCTTTCTTATTTTTCCAGCCTCTGTACTGAAAAATGGTAATAAAAGGTAAGTGAAATATAAGACAGAATACGAGGCATAAGAAAATTACTCACGGTGTATGTATTCCAGAGCAGATGGCAGAAAAATCGCTGTTAAACCCTTCCTGATAGTGATAGTAGAATGTATAAATATGACTGCGTCTTTTATTTACGTTCTCCAGCAAATGGCTATTCGGAATGAATAATTATTTTTTATTAACTATTAATATTACACTTTAATAATGGGGAAATTTGCATATCCATGACAATTGCCATTTAGGTTTGGGTCCATTTCGAGAGAATGTTCCATTGGATAACCACAAATGGTGCACTCTTGTTGAAATTATTTTTAAATCTTTTACATATTTTTAATTTTATAGACTTTATTTTATTTATATATTTTATATATAAATATCATATATAGAGAGAGTATTTAAAGATTTATTTCATATAAATATTTTATTTTTCTTATATTTTAGATCAATTTTATAGGTATAGAATCAATCTTACATATAGATCTAATATATGAAATTCAAATGTTCAATTTAAATATTATCAATTCTTATCTATTTTATTCCCATTCTAGGTATACATTTCATGTGATTGTTGTTATGTACTTGTATTTAAAAGACAAAATTGCATTCATTTCATTAGAAGAATGCTTCAATTGATGTACTCAAAAGAACGATTATTTTGGCAATATAATCTAGATAGTGGTATGCTTACTTGTTGTTTATCTATTAACACAATTATAAAGTTGGTTTCTTCTGAGAATTGACCTAGGAGCACTTGTTCTCTAGCAATTTAATAGCCTTCTTAAAGCATTTTTTAAACACTATTTGCCCTTGACATTTCAAAGCACAAAGAATTAAGTGAAGCAAATAACAAAAGCACGTAACCAACATGATCAATTTGTGCTTTGTAGGACAAATCCGTGTTTATGGAGATGATCTATAGCCATAAATTTGACTAGAAAATGTTAGACACCTACGAAAAATTCAATACAAAGGACGCATCAAAATTTGTATTTCTATGTACCATGTAATGTCACTTTTCTCCTAGAGTTAACTAAGTATTTGCAGTGGAATTGATATAGTGGTTAATATTAGAGCTAACATAATTTGCAATATATAATGCTATCCAAAATAGACATTGTAGACGCCTAAAATTTGTACACTTAATTAAATGAATTTTATTTATTTAATTATCATTTATACGTCCTATTAGTTAAACCGAGGTTTAATTAATATCCCTTTTTCTTCTATCTAACCATTAATTAAATACAACATTTAATCAATATCCCCTTTCTTCCATTAATTGAATAAATTTTATTTATTTAATTAAATTCCCTTCCATCATTTTAATTCAATTTACATTTAATTAAAATCCTTTCTGCAAATAAATAAATCAATATTTATTTGTAAACCCCCCCCCCCCCCAACTTGCATTTTCCTACAAATGCAAGTTGCATTAATTTTAGTTGAAATAAATATTTTTATTTTAAATAAAATTCCTATTTATCCCACTTGCATTCTCCTACATTTTCCATTAACCTCCTAATCATTCTTCTAGAAGTCCTCAAATCCCACTTAACTAGCCTAAATTCCTCTAATCATGTTACATCCCTAAATTTGGGGGAGTCACTTCTCCAAATTTGGGAAAGTCTTCAAATTGTGATGAAGACTTAACCTTTTCAACAAGTTGACTTTTTGAGTCTTTCAAACTTGTAAGGCCCTTACAAAAGCCTTGAAGGTTATCTACCTTCCAACAAGTTAACCTTCAAAGTCTTCATAGAGCATTTAATGCCTCTTACAAGACATTACCCTAACCCATGATGGTTGTCCCTTGGACCATCTTCCAACTTTGCACAAGAGTTTAACTCTTGGACAATAGCCTTCATCCTTGGATAATAGCTTTATCCAATGGCTTATCCTCTTAAGGTTAACCTCCAAAGCTTAATAAGCATCTAATGCTTACTTAACATATTCTCGGGCCTCCTCATGATGACACTTATCAGCATGATATTAGGTTGAAAATCTCACATGGATTGATAACTTTCAATCCTAACCCTTCTCAAGCCAATTCAATCTTGGTCATCCATTTGACCAATTCCTCTATAAATAGAGCCCATTTCTTTAATCCAAGCATCCAAGTTTGATGCATCTGTACTATAGTTACATAACATTTAGCATTTTAGCCTCTCTTTGAAAATAGTAATTAGATCATTTAGTAGCATCATAGCCTAGATTTTATCATGTTTTGCATATCATGTTAGTAATATATCATGTTAGTTTCATTTATATGCTAGCCTAATATCATCTTAATATATCATTTTCATGCTAGTTTAGTTTCATATCCATCTCATCATCTTGCACCATCTCAGTATCATAGTTTCATATCCATATCAAAATCACCACTAGGATCTTAGTTGCATTCATTTAGATCTTAGATCATACACTATCTCTCGTTCTTTGAGTAGTCATCCTAAGATCGATCAAGTGCTCTTCCAAGCCGAGAGCCACCTTGAATCTAAAGGATCCTTGGAGATAGAGGGCAATGAGACGATTTTAAGAGTTTGTGATTGACTAACTTATTTTGTTGATTTTAATCTCTAATGCAATGTTTCATTAGTGTGTTTGTGTTGTTTGTGTCTCTTTTGTAGGTATCACAATCTAAGCATACAGACATAAATAGAAATGCATAAGTTATACATGTGATAATTTACAATAACTCTAAAGGAAATATCTAACATGATAAAATTGAATAACACAAACACATAAATCAATTGTGTTATCACCAAATTCTATAGATTGTACATTCTCAATATCTTTTATCATCAAGGTTTTCAATACTTATCTAAATTTTAAGTGCTTGGAATAGTCATTCTCACTCTAAGAAGATTTCAATGGTCTCGACTCTCATGGCTATGGTACATATAGGAGGAACCAATTCTTATTTAGAACTAACACAAATTCTTCTCAAGCATCAACACAACATGCTCTAGAATAATTACTCAACATATATACAACATGCTCGAGAGTAATTACTCAACATGCACAACAACCCTAGCTAAGACAATCTCAAGTGTACATATTATACCCTGAGTTGGACACATGTTGTGTACCTCCTTCTCCAAGCCCATAGCCACCAACACACCTTCTTTTTCTTCTCCCTCGAGTGATCTTTATTCCCCCTTATTGAGTCTCACATGAATGGTTTATATAACATTTTAAGGGGCGATTTCAAAATCAACACACCTTTTTCACAAGGTTTCATTTAATGAGTATTTCTCTATCTTTTAAAAGGATTTTTATAACTATCATTTATTAATCACTCTCTTAATAAAAGGATCATAATATCCTTTATTGATCCCTTTTAATTTTAAAAGTGGATATTATATAGCTTTATTCTTTGTTGGGGAAAAAGTCAAATAACATACCAAATTATCAAAGTATCTACCACATCAAATTTGTTCATCCACATCATTCATAAAGCTAAGTACAATTATCATTTAATTCTAAATTATCTACTCCCATGACTGTAATTCATTAATCTAGGTTAAGTTACGCTTATGTGTATACATTTAATTTGATTAGCCTATATTAAGTTCATGGAAATATAATATTATGTTAAATTTTCTTGACCTTTTCTATCCTATACCACTGTAGGGCTTTATTTAGGGTTTATTACTTCATTATTTTAAGTTTTCATATATGTATTTCCTAATCATATTATCCAATTCTAAATCTTACTAGGGTTTGTGTGTCTTTGATTATTATTCCATTAATAGACATGTTTCCTTTTGGAATTTAAGCTTCATTATTTGGAAATCTCTTTTTCCCCTACCCTACCCACCCTTGGCTATCAAATTAAGGTTTTATTTTCAAGAATGATATACCATTAATGTTTCTAATTTTTTATCTTAATTTAAAGTATTTAGCTTGTATTTCCTATCTTTTGTTTATGTCACAAGCTACTCGAACCCTAATTTGTCATTGAGTGTTCATCTAAACCCTAGCATCTAGTTTCCCAAGCAAATGAGATTGGGATTTATTTTTATGCTCATGTTGATAAAAAATTAGGGGATGATAAAGACTATGACCATGATGCTCATGTGGTACAACAAAAGTTTTCTATTGTGCTTGCGAGATTAGCTCATGTTAAAACTCATACATAACTAACATTTATATGATTCGTAATTTATTTCTCAAGAAACCATAAGGTTTAGAGACTTTTCCATCTTTATGATATAAAGTTGCCTCATCAACCATTTTTATAGGGTGCACCTAAATACTCTCTCTTTTCTACCATAGTTGAAGCCTCTATTGTTAACTCATCTACTGTCATTTCCATCCACATGGATCTACCCTTACATCTAGATAGAATCCCATTACTTAGTGTATTTTATTTTTGCACTTCTCACCCCCTATATGACCTTCCTCCAAATTATAACCCTCTTGAGATTCACACATCACACATGATGTGTTACACATCCACTTTTATTTCATATACAGCTACTCAACCCACCATACACAATACTCTTTCTCATGTCATTCTCATTTTCTCTGCTCCCTTCTCTACAATGTCCACCCACATAGCCACTACCATCCATCCCTATGTCCCATATTATTCTTCATTGTAAACCATGACCCATATTATCTTTCTAGAATGCTTCATGATTAGTGTTTCCCATGGTGTGTTCCATCCATCCATGGCTATGAGCTCACCCTTACCTCACAACCTCATTATACCTCCTTCATTTTTCACATGCACCTAACACAATTTTAGTGACTATCTTAGGTGCAATGTTGAAATAGATGTGCAATATTTAGAAGGAAATAAATGATAACAAGAAGGATTTTATTTCATATAACCCTTTGTCCCATGCACCTTTAGCTTTTTAAGCTGTTACATATTTAAAGAACATTCTTTGAGATAATATTAATAAGTAAATCCAATAGAATCACTTATATTCATTAAGCGCCAAAATATATTGATAAAGGGACTAATCCCATATTTGTACAAGCCAAAGGAAATGTGCATTGTACAATAAAAATAAAGCAAAATTAGAAAATTTATAAAGCAAATAGAAAGAGGGGGGAATAGTTGTTAAAAGGGTCATAGCTTTGACCAATAATTATTTGGATGTGCTACATTTACAATAGATATGTTATATTTTCACCGATAAAAAAAATGAAGATATATTATATTTTCAATAGATATGTCACATTTGTAGTAGAGATGATGCATGTGCAAATAGTTGGCTTGATTGGCCCATTTTAGAATCGTGATGGCTCTCGTCAATCAATTGTACCATCAAGGAATGCCACATAGAAGGAATCCAAGAAATTTACCATCAGATGGATCTTGAACATCCATGGAGTCACAACAAAAAGTCATCACAATAATATATTATTCAGGTTTCTAGGTGCATATAAGACATGAGTTGGAGAGGAGCAATTAAGTTTAGCAAATTGACAATTGGATGATTTGAAGAGCTTAGCAAAGGCAGAAGTTTGCTAAAATTAACAAAACTCAAAAATATTTTCTAACAAACAAGATCCTACCAAAGGGAAATCATATTAAACCAAATAGAATACAACATAAGCTATAAGGAAATACATATTGCCAAATATATTTGTGTCAGTGGCTGGTGGGAAATAAAAACTACATCATGGTAAAGGCTATAAAATCTTCTTCCAAATAAGAAAATGAATACAAAAAAGTGGGTGAGGCCCACAAAAACCATAGTATTCTTGAGTAAAGGATATTTTATGTTGTCAAATCAATAACAAAAAATTAATGAGAGATATTACATGCTAATTCAACAATACCACTAAAAAGGTTTTGTCAAAGGAATAATTTACACTTGTGGAAGAAAAGGAACATGAATTTACAAGAGCGGAGGAAAATAAGATTCATAGAAAAAAGGAATGAATAAATGAATGTTTTTAATCACTTCCATGAGGCCAAGCAACCTTATGGGACCCATAGATAGCCAACAAAGAAAAAGTTGTACACCCAAAACATAACACCTATATATCCTTTTCCTTCTGCATCTTGGATCTTCTACTGTGTATCTCGACCATAAATTTTGCAACCCTAATAATCTTCTCTTGTTCAAACAAATTACATCAAGTTGTTCACTTTTGATGTCTTAATATAATTAATCTGGATATCCTTGTAAGTTGAACATTCCATGATGTAATGTCATTTTGTCTCTACCACTTTTTGAGTGCAATATCTACACCTTATGTTTGCCCACTCCTCTTTAGGTATCATCCATCTTTCGGTCTCACATATAAGTTGGTGCAGATTTGTTCTTATCTAAGCGATTAACATTTTTTCTTTCCATTTTATTTCCATTCCTATGTAGGTCTTTTGTGTATGGTCATATGTAGGATTAAAATGTTTGATATAGTATTCCTTTTTCCTCCCGAGTGGCCCTTTCCACTTGCTTTCTTTGAATTTTCCTTTCACATACTTTTTTATTTCTCCATTAGTATTTGGACATTCACTTATGCTAATACCCCACTTGTTCATCCATTTGATGCTTTGTTTTATCCACATGCTCTTCCTTCTATCTTATTTTTCACTAGATGCCATTTTTTGCTAGCAACAAGTCTCCATGTTATCTAATCTTCTTAGATAGATTAACAACTAAAACATAGTTGATGCTTCAATGGGGAAAGCCCTAGAATCTGCCAAGACAATCTGGAACAATAGATTTAATCTTGAGATTATTTGTGATTAAATGTTTTTGTGATCTCTTTATTTGTCTCCACTTTCTTACTGAGGTGTTGCTACCCCATACTTCACATCTGTATAGTACCACCAAAACTACTAGAAGCCCCAAAAAGAGTTTCTTAGTCTTCTAGTCCCATAGCTCATCTCTTTTGCATCTGTTTTGCAATGAGTATAAATCTTCACATCCCCCTTGTATCCTTTTTACTCTACATGTTTCCCAGTTGAGTTTGCTATGGAAATCAAGGCCAAGGTACTTATATCCATTGACCACCTATAAGTGGCTACCTTAAAAAAAAATCCCTATGAACCTTCTTTCTCTTCAAGATAAAAATCGTGACCTTAGTTTTGTTGGTGTTCACCTGCATCCCCACTTGATGACAAAATAGCTCTAGATATTTTAAGTGTTCCTTCAAAACTTGTGTTGGTTTTGCCATTAAAATGAGATCATTAGCATACATAAGCAACTTTATAACATAATTGGTCAAGTAAACCCCTCTGCCACAAAACTTATCTATCCACTCCTCTAGTTTGACAATGTATATCCCAAATAAAGCAGGGGATAATGGGAATCTTTGCTTGACCCCGATATCACCTCCAAAGTGTTCTGAAAATCCTTGTTTGGTTCAAATTTTGGTCCAGAATTGTTCATACAACCTATGAACAATAGCTCTATATTGTTTTGGAATTTCCGATTATTCCATCCTACTCAAGAATTTGCTTATAGGTATCGTATCAAAAGCTTTCTTGAAGTCAACAAAGCAGCAAATTACCTCCTCTCCATGTTTATCCCAAACCTTGTCGATCAAGCATCTAAGTGTCATGCATGATCAATAGTAGAATGCTTTGGTCTAAATCCCACTTGCCCTCTCACCCTATTTCCCTTCTTTTCATCTCAAACACTGATCTGTTTTTATATCATGCTCCCAAAAATTTTACCAAAAAGAGGATTGATCATTATAGTATAGTAGTTTAAAGGGTTGTTGTTGTCACCACTTTTGAGCAGGGGGATGACAACACTAGTCATCTTGTTTGTCGGAAACCCATATTGAATGACCTCATTGAATATTCTTTTAATATAAGGCACGAGGGCCTCCAAGCCCCATTTAAGTGTTCTACCTATAAACCATCTAAGTCTCGAGCTTTACCCATTGTAAGCTTCTTTATTCCTTCTTAAACATTTTTTGAAGAGAAAATTTTAGGCCTTGAATTAATTATCGAAGGGATGTTTGTATCTTGCCCTCTCTCATATAGTTGCTTTGCATACTTTAACCATTTAAGATCTCTGATATTGTTCCCTTTATTCATGTCTTGTTGCTGCAATTATTTTCAAAAGCCTCTTGGATTGTGCATCCCAAGTGATATTGTTAGTTTAGGATCAGACTGATAACAAAAAGCAGAAAATAACAAATGCAACACACATAACATAACAGTACCCTGGGAAAACCTCCCTCTTGGAGATGAAAAACCCAGTAACAAAAGATCTCAGATTATATTAATTAAACTCAGTAGAAAATTTACAATCTTGCTTCACACATGAAGCGTACTTCAAATTAGGGCACACATTACAATAGACTTATCTATAGCTGCTACAATAATCTGATTGTGAAGAATTTACTTGACCTTGAATGACTTGCAACCCTAGATGAAGTTCGTTGACACTATGAACAAGTTTTCCAGCCTTAAATAAAGGTTTACCAATCTTAGAAGATATTTGCCAATCCTAGATAATAGTTTGCTAATCGTGGATGATTATTAGAATGAATTCGTTGCACTGAATATCTGATTGCCAGAAGTAATTTATTGAGTAATAGACAAGGTAGATTGTTGATGATTGCAATTGATAATCTTGCTGAATGAATGAGCTTGTATATATATGAAATTTTCCGCCCAGATTGCCTTAGGTCGGCCTTGTGCAATTTGAATTTACAATAACAATTTGGCGCTCAATAAGTCATAAATAGGGTTTGCCCAATATGGTTTACACGTTCCATGAATTGGGGTCAGACCAATACATATTTCAAATTACAATTACAAGCTACATGTTGTCACTCACTTAGGGCCAGACTTAAGTATGATTTATATATCAAATTGTTGTCATCATTATGACTAAGGCTGACATGCCACTTAGCCATCAAACATGCTAGTTCGGCTCTAGAAGAATTTGACCTAGCTACACGTCAATAGTTATTAACTCCTTTCTTCTTGTTTGCATATAGAATTCTTTTTTTAGTTTGACCAAATTTACATATTTCCTATTATTACCCCATATTTTATTCATTTACTTTGGTGCCTTACAATCCTCATCATACCATGGGTTTGTTGGAAAGATATTTTTTTTGTCTCTTTTAGGCCTAGAACTTTTGCACAAATTGAGAGCCTTGAGAATAATAGAGGTTAGCATGATTTTGTCTATAGTTTTCTTATTTGAATTGACCATCTCATCGGTTCCCACTTCGTGCAACTTATTTTTTATTGTTGTTCAAAAGGTTTATTGATTTTCACACGTTAAAAGGATTGTACCTTGAGTGACCTCTTTCTTTTCATTTTGTTCCATCTTATCTTGACGTTGAGTATCATTTTATATGTTTATATTTACATGTGTTAGATTCTGATCTGGTTTCATTCTATGGGACAATCCTTCACCTCTATGTCTATTAAACTTGTCATGAGTTTGTTTGAGCTTATCATGCGATCCCTAACACTTTGACCATTATAGGTGTGACATGTAATGTTATTGGAACTTGGACACACTTTTAAACTATTGCATATAATTAAATCATACAAGCTTTGTCAGAGATCAAGAGAGATCTAACTAGGGGGAAGAGTAAAATGAAATCCATCATAGAAAAAATTTAGTATACAACAAAAAATAAAGAAGAGACCACTCCGACAAAAAAAAAGTCCAATAAAACACACTACATATATTTTGGCTAGGTTATTTTCATGGTCTTTGAAGGACTATGCCTCTTCGCTACATAAATGGCTTGATGAAATTATTATACTATTTTATATTTAAATATTGGTTTGAGTATCAATATGAATGATTTGTCAAAATACGCTCAACAAATCAATGAACCAACTAATGATTATGTCTCCTAATTTCTTTGTGTGGTAAACTAAAATTCTAATTTGATGATGATTTGTTACAAACTAGGTTCAATGAGGGACTATTCACTATTAATAATAATGTGCATTTGAGTACAATTCCTTATTGAAAAATCTTGAGGCCAAACTCTCAACATATAATACCGTGAAATGTAGATCATCACCTCAATGATCTTGCTCTTAGAGGTTTTAAAAACTAAATAAATTTTTAAAGGGTAATTATATGAAGGAAAATATTAGTTTCAAGTTGCTATAATTACTTTTTGGTCATTTAGACAAAATGCTCCTAGGAAGTCCCCTACGTCTTCTATAGTACTTGAAAAACTCCAAAGTTTTTTTAATCCAAACTTGATTACACTCCCTTTGGTGAACCCTTTAGATCTAAAAGAATAGTTTCATATATTATATAATGAGAAAGAATTTTGTAAATCTATGTACTCAAAGGGAATTATGTACTATCATTTATGGGCCTAAAACACACAATACAAGATCTAATATATAATAAAATGAGTCAAGGTTGAACATTCCAATTACAAAGAAAATCATTTAATTCTACCTATATATTCATAATTCAAACAATGTTGAGGTAAATAATGGTAACATAAGGATGATTTTAGCCAGGCACATCTAAGAGGACAACTCATCTTTTAAAAACCCATAACAAAAACTTAGTAAATGCCAATTTTTTCAAGTGGATTTATGATGATGATAGTATGAGTAAAGGTTATGTTGGGAAAGATGTAAAGCCAATAATAAATCTTGACACGTGATAATTGGGTGCTTAGTAGTGAGAATATCATTTATCAAAAAAGGAAGGGAGGGTTTATTTCATCTAAATGGAAAACCTCCATTTTCCTCATGACTAAACATAATCTCGATCTTCCCAAGTGTTGCAGTAATTTCTAGTTTTACAGTGTCAAAGGCAAAGCTAAGGTTGACGACATGGATGATGCTATGAAGTAGTCCAAGTCTCAAAATTGTGACACCTTGAAGCAAAATGAAGACATTTGGAATATGTTTGATAATGTTAGCCTTGTTCCCTTCTTCAATGCCATGCAGGGGTATAATCACACCCTAACTACCAAATTTTATAATTATTAGATGAAGGGAGATATTTCCATTGGAAGCATAAAGTTCAAGCTCACACTGCAGTTGATTGTTGAGGCAATGAGTCTTTGATGTGACAGATCAAAGGTGGTTAAGAAGAGATTAGGGGATTACAAGAAGTTTATCAAGAAATTCCTTGAAAAGGTTGAGAAATCAGTTAGACTACAAAATGGGTGGTCTAATCTCACTCCTCCTTGTGCTTTAGTTAGCTATCATGTTATGAGATATTTTACCTTAGAAAGAAGGTATACTATTGTACATAGCTACCAATTCCCCATTATAAACCACATAAGGCACAAGGAGAGAATCAACATGCCTTTTTATCTCTTTTCATCTTCATGCATTAATATAAAAAGGGGGTCTCACCTACTTGCATTAGGGTCTTCTCTTGGCTTTGTATAGCCATGTCTTTGACCTGATTCTAAATGGTAGTAGATTTCTTATTCAAAATGAGAGTCCTATCCAACCCAATAGCTCTATCGAAATTGAACTTATTAAAAGAAAACCTCATTCTCTTGAGAAACCCAATACCTCAAGGAGGAAAAAATGTAAAAAAAAAAACCTACTATATTTATTGAAGAAACTGAACAAGTGGTTGTTAGTCTACTAGGCTTGAGGAGAAGGATATCAAAGGAAAGGACATTTGAAAGAAGAAAAGGAAGTTTAAGTTCCTTATGAAGAGGACTTTTTACTTGAAACAAGAATAATAGTGATGAGTTATAATTTGAGGATTACAATGATCGGGAAGAGGAGACTGAGGATATCAGTGGGGACAATGTTATTCTAAGAGATGAGGATGAAGTTGGAGAGGATCAAGTGGAACAATATATTGATATCTTTGGAGAAAAATGAGAAGTTATCAAAAAAACTTCTAAGGGTTTCCTGGAGATAGCAAATGATAATGATATGGATGTTGAATTGTTTGCCAACTGTTGCCCTCTTTCCAGCAACACCCAATTTTAAACTTTCTATATGATCCTTGATCCTCATGTTTCACCCAAGTGATCTTATCTCCACAGTGTTATGGTACCCGTCACCAAGAGTCAATTTTTTTTAAAATGGTCTGGTTGACATATTCAAAGCACCAAGTTCAACATTCGTTGAATGTATAAGAGAGCCAATTAAGCTCTAGCATCACATAAACCATTTTTAATAGTGGACCCGACTAAGCAATTTTTTTTTTTAAAAGTGTTTAGTGAGTTCAAAACCTATTTAAGTCGGGTAGTCGACACCTTGTAGAAGTTTAGAATCGAGTTCATAGTTTCTTATTTCCTCTGATCTACCGATCATGAAGACCAAGAAAGGGTAAAACATAATGTCGGCTAGTGAGTTGGCTCTTGAATACTCTAGACTTGACACGATTCATGCAAAGTTATCATATTACTCGGAACCCGTGGGAAGTTTGAAACAAGCCAATCAAATTCTAAATTTCTCCAACTCTTTGATACTCTGACTTAATACATTTTCGGGTGATATTCATAATTTTGAAGTTCTTGTAATCCCTGACTGTTCGACACCAAAAGGATCACAGTATTTCAAGGACAGTATGAGGCCGATACAATATATCTTGGAGTTAAGGCGATATTGTATTTGCGGAAGGATTTAGTAAGCATAACTTCGAGCAGTAAAAAGATGCCCCAGGGAAAGAGAGGGAGAACAATACAAGGTTGAAGGAGACATCATTTCTTGTTCTTCAACAATAAAGTATCAGAAGCATTGGTTGTTGAACACAAATGGATACTGAGAGAGGGGGGTGAATTAGTGTATTTTAAAACTTTAAGTCCAGTGTATAAATTTTAGAAATGTAATGCAAACATAGACACACACACAAGAGAACATCACATAACACCAGATATACGAGGAAAACACAATGTGGGAAAAACCTTGGCAAGAATAGCTAGTGGAGTCTACTGCTCCAATCCAGCCTCACAAGAAAACAATGATTACAATATGTTTTAGGACACCAACCCCTGATATTTTGAGCACCAACTCAAGGAGCACCAACCCCTAGTTTTATGAGCTACAACTCAAAGGAGCACCTACCCCTGCTCTGAGCACCCACTCAAAGATTACAATGAATATAGATTCAAATATAGGTTAGACACCTTTCTACAAATGAAGTTTTGTAGCGCCTTGTTGATTACCTTTTTCTTACTTCTCTTTGCTCACTGCACCTTGTTTAACTCTGCTCTCCTTCTACTGCTCTATCTTTTCCTACTCAACTTCTCATTGCCTCTACTAGTCTTTACCTTCTGCACTTTGTTTGCTAATCTTTTCTTCTCTCTACCTCTGATTTTGCAACAACTCAAATCACACTCTTTGTTCTCTCTATTTACATTGCTTCACCAGTTGCAACTTCATCGTTCTCAATCACTAATTTTCTTGGCGGTAACACACACTATCTGATCAACAACAACTTCTAGCTAGCAATTCCCACTCTACGATACTTCACATCTATCTCTATCTCTTCAGAAACAACTACCTCTATCCAGTCACATTTACTACTCTTCTCTATCAGTTCTTCATCAGATAATGTTTTTCCCTCTTGATTAACATTTAAAAAATATATTTATTATATATGTCTAAGGATCTAGTCAGTAACAGATTGGATTTGCTCTCCTGAATCAACCATCTGCATTAAATGACTCTTCTCTAGTTTCGTGGACGTTCCCTATATTGGGTTGCTATTTTTAGCAATCTAAATCTACCTCGCAGATTTGATTCTGTCATTTTCGATCACCTTGAGCCTTGCAAAAATCTCCACTTGGTTCGTCATTAATGTCTTCTTCATCCTTTGTTGACCTACCTAGACAAGATTTACAACTACCTATATCAGAAGCACTAAATATGCAAATCTGATTTGTTTAGTCCTCCAATGAGCCACATGTCTTCTCATTCTTCATCCAAGTTAAACGGTCATGGTCGGTTAAAATCCATGTGGACAATTGGGTTGCACAAATCGGTCGATTTTCATATTGTGACTAACCTTTGTGTTATGTAGACATATCGGGTTTGCAGTTAAACACTTATGTCGATCAACTTTGTCATTTGGATTTTTCTACCCTCATGTTTATCGCCATATTTATCTTGAAGTCAGTTTCTCGAGGCTCCATTGGTATAGTTTTAACTATCAAGTTGACTTCTTGCCTCTACTTCTCCTTCAAAACCTATCTCGACGACCATTTGATGCCTTTGGTTCCTTTCATCGGCATGAGTTATCCCGACGATAAACTAACCTTTGATTTCCCTTATCGCCATAAGCTATCCCGAAATGCAATTTTCATGTTTACACACCTTATCGGTATAAGTTACCTCAATCGCAAATCATCATGCAAAACGACCATTCATTGAAATAGTCATCGCTATCAGCATAGACAAAACATGCTAAATCAACATAACAAGTTATACCGAAGACATTATTATCTTCTCAATATCGACATAGGTATTCCGAACTCACAACTCCATAATGACAAACCCCATCGACATAGGGTATACTGATGACCTTACCAAAGGATCAACTCTTCTTTTTCCTCTATCAACATAGCTTGGTCTATCGATATAGGGAAAATTTGCCATTTCACCTTCAATAGCAACTTTGATAGGTATCCCCAATCTCTTGGTCAACATAGCTATTCTGACACAACGATGTCAAAGTAGTTTGCTCTGTCGACATAACACAAACTCATTATGCCGCCTTTGTCAGTTATCCCGATGTGTAGCACAAACTTTGTGATCGGTATTGCTATCCCGATATTTTAAAACACGAAGGAGTCTACACATGAACCTACATCGACTTGACTTATATCAATAGCCATTTCCTCCACACAACTTGGTATTGGCCAATTTATTCCGATACGACCACTTGAGTAGATATCACCTACACAACACTTTATCGGTATTGCTATCCCGATTTGATCACTTATGCAACCTGCAACACTTGTTTCTCTGCATCCTCTTAGCATCCCTGCAACACTTGTTGACATCAATGAAAATAGTGCCAACATTGGCCACTTAGGTTATGCAATTAACACTGAAAAGAAACATGTCATTCAAGCATACAATTGCCTTATTTGGCTATATACGCCTATCTTATGGAACATCGGAATCATCTGTTAGATGAAAGCACACAAATTTATTGCAAAAGCAATGCTATAAGGTTTTGATCAATAAGAATTTGAAGGAACTTTCCTATTGCAACACGTTGTGGGTGTGCAATTCTTAAGTTGAGTTTGTTGTCGATGATAGAATAGAAGAGGAACAGAGGTACTCAATGTTTTCAGGATCACTTCTAAGATGATTGGTCATTAAGAAGTTAAGAATATTTGCCAGTAATCATATTTTTATAGCCAGTGAAGTGTAATGTTGCAATCCTTGAGAACGTTGAGATTTCAAAAATTAGTTCAAGAGACAATAGTTGAATCTTATTGTTATTATTGAAATGGTCAGTATGCTTACAATGAAGACAAAGTCAGGAGATCTATTATGGGCAAACTTTGGTATTTTCTATAATGCTCCAACAACCATCTGCGAGCTATCAATCTCAAGACAAAGTATTTAATTAAAGCTTGTATATATAAGGAATTAAATGGGAAACTCAAAGGTCAAAACAAGAATCAGTTACCTGAACTGATAAGGAGAGAGTATTTCTCTTTCTATTTATTGAAAAAATTATTGGAAGGAAGGGAGAGGGGGAGACAACATTTTTGTTTATGAGGAATATAATCTTTTTGGATTGAAAAGTCTTTGAACTTTCTAGTTTTGTCTAAGAAATAAAGATGATTTATTGAAACTTTGAGTTGATTCATCATTATTTATGATTGTCAATTTTCCTATGTTGATTGCAATCTCTTCTTGGATAAATCCTTCTGTCACATGAGTTATGATTCTGATTATTTCATAAGCTTTGAATTCTGAATATGCACATTAGTTGGAGGGAATTATTGTTGTTTTCTTGTTTATCTATTGAGAGTATTTGGAAGATGGAATTTGCATCATTTATCCATGTACCTCTTTGTTTATAAATCTATTGTTTACTAGATGCTATGAGCAGATGTTAGTTGCCTTTATTGCTTTCCGGTTAAAAGAACATCCAAAAAACACACATTTTATCTAACGAAGGGAGTTGTACCTTCATATCAAAATACAGAGAAGAACCATTACGGTTTGCTCAACTGTTGGTTGAAATTGGTCTCATTTTGGGCTGAAGTGAATCATTTGATTTGGTTTAAAAGTCTAAATATGTTAACCAACACCGACCTAAAAATCCAAGTGGTGGATCTGCATGTCCAAATGAGGTATGTGGAAATTAAGGCAGAGGAGTCTAGAGCTAGTAAAAAAACATTTTGAAAATGCTATAAAAACTCTTAATATTATCATTGATGATATTATGCGTAAGGCAGTGATGAGTATGGTTTCTAGCCAAACCAAGATAAAGAAAATGCTCAAGCACAATGCAGGGACTGGCAAGGACAAGTTGGACGACACTAAAGGCCATGATTATTCACAAGGAGATTAGAAGGATAACCCGCAAGTTGCTAGCAAAGCATTGGGGGATCATCTTTGGCCCCAAGAATTGAGACTTTTAGGGTTTTGTTTCCTTTTTAATCTTTAGCTGGTGGTGGCTTTTGTGCCATTTTAGTAGTAATAGTTTAACTGATGTTATTAGTTTGGATATGGACTTTTTAACTCCTATAGAGGTGTAATTTGGAACTAGGGTTTCAACAAATATGATAAGACCACTAATGAGCCAAATTAACCTTTAAATTAAAAGAGAGGTGAATCCAAGAGATCTAGCCTCAATCCAACTAAGGAAAGGGCTAATATTTTTTAATAGATTCACTAGTTAGGGTTTGGTTCCCTCGTTCTAAGTTGAATTGTGAAGATGCTAAAATTGGGGTAAATGAGGACTTTTTTATTTAAATTGGCAGAAATAGTAAGATACAAATGTCATACGGAGCCACTGGCCTTGATCTGAGTAGAACAAGTTGATTTGAATATGTTCCCAAAAGTTTGGCCTAAATTTTCGGGATTGTGGTGGTGGTCGACCTATTCCTTCAAATTTCTCGCCATTAAAAGGTGAACCTGTTCATCTCTGCAAATCTTGTTGATCCTCTCGAACGCAGCTCTGTACCTATTCCTGCACATAATGAAAAGGGGAAAGTTATGGAATCAACCTTGAATGCAATAATCCAAATGCTGAAATAAATGCTAAATGGATATACCTCAGATCTGCAATTGTTGATGATGATGCTTTTCTCTTTGAATGTAATCACAAATGTTGTATGAAAATGGCATGACAAACACAAAACCCTGATCACGCACACATGCTTGCATAAGATTGATATAATTTTTTGCCATAATGCTTAAAGGATAAATATGCAACCTTGAAGATCTTTGAAAATGCTTGACAATGAATTCTTCGGGGATGCACAAATGATGGGGATAGATAATTGATTGCTCTAGGTTTCTTAGATTGCTTCTCTTAAATGAGTTGAGAAGGATGCCTTATATAGGGCTTTCATAATTGAAATTGCATTTAGACTGATTTGGAATTAATATATTTTCACACGGACGTTGATTTGAATAAGATAAGATCGCCCAATTATCCTCCCGAAATTCGGGAAAAAAAATGTGGGGCCATGGTGCCTAGTGCCCTGGACCTATCAAATTTTTCCCTAATTTCTAGGGATGCGAGATAATGAGGTTCTAATGCAAATTCTAGCTCAATTGCTCGAACCAAGATGTATAGATATGTGAAATATGCTTTAAGAATTAAAATTAGGGTAGCATTAAGGATAAATTAGGATAAAATGATAAAGAGCACACCTAGAATCAAGGGCCCAAATAAGTGTGTGATGGTGTGATAAAGTTGAATAAGACCCATAATATTGAATTAGATATTAATTAATTACAATAAAGGTCCTATAATGCATACAGGAAAGGGAAATACTAAAATAGGTGCTAGGAGACTATGAAATTAGACACACTAATAAAGGTGTATAATTTATGATGCTACAACTTCTAAGACTTTATTTAGACATATGTACCTTATTTTACAAACAATTAGTAGGTATACTGCTAGTATAAGTACCAAGTTAACTGTCTTGATGCTCTCTGAAAAATTTAGTTATGTTTATAGTGACTTTGATTGTATAAGAGAAGGTTTTGTTTGTGGTTATTGATAGTTCAATTGCTTCTAGTTTTTTGGGGGTTAGTCATCATTTCTCTTGGTTGATGTTTTGAACTTCAGATCAAGACCCTTTCTCTACATATATATAAATTATAAAAAAAAAGGATGATTTTTTAATTATAGATATATATCACATGCACTTGTTCAATGGAAACAAATGTTACATCTTTGTATTCTACTACTTCTCCATTGATTACATTCTTTGATGAGAAAATCCCATAAAATAATTAATATGGCACATTATTATTGATCTAATACGATAATATAATATTTGAAATTAAGAGATTCTATTCATTCGCCATACTAGACATCAATAGTATACACATTCCTAGATCTCATTAAATATTGCTATTGAAATGTTGATCAACACATTAAGATGGATCAATTTGTAGTTAAGAGTTGGACATAAAGAACTGTGAATTTTATGTCAAGTTAAACCATCATCCAACACATTTAGTATTTTACTAGGGATATCATGGACCATACAAATGTAAGATTATCCTATCATCTTGCTTTAATGAATTGGATTTGTACACAAAGGAAAGGTGATAAAGATTGAAAAGATCCATTACTAGCCTAAATCTTATGCTAGTCACTCCATATGACAAATATTAGTGAAGACACCAAAGGATGTGCATAACGAGATAAAGGAATCATATCTATATAAGACACATATTTGTATGAATTGGGAATAATTTATAAGAGGTTGAGTGCACAATATTATCAGGTACAAAAATAAGAATAAAACAAAATCATATTGAGAATTATGTACCAAAAAACAAAAGTGATTGTAAGAAAAAAGAACAAAAGAAGAAACAAATGCTATTCATGAAATCAAAAATCTCATGTGCAAAATACTACTTGTATGCGAGAAAAGTGGCGGGATGAAATGAATATTACGAATTCAAGACTAGTCCACACACCAGTGGGACTCTTGGTGCAAGTTACGGAGCTATATGGAATAGCTCAACTTCCCAAGGGATGTTCCATTGTTCTCTATCTCACAAGACCCCTTAAGCCAATGCCTTTGCTCTCAGATCACTAAGCAAAGTGACTTAGGGATGACAATGATGACAATCATGAGAATGAGGGATGTTTGATCAATCTAACATGAATGTAATCCTAATATGCATGATATTAACAAAAGATGAACTACACTAGCATGTATATGATGATAAGATGAAAGGGTTAGTAATAAAACTATCCTAGCATGCTATATTAGTTTGAGATGATTATTATGTGATAATACAAGTGCCTATTTAAGATGCTATGAAGATTATCAAAGAGAGGCTAAATGCTTGATTAAAATGATTTAGATTAGATGCTTAGTAAAATGTCTATAAGTTTGATGCTAAAGACTTGGATATGAAATGGAGGAATGAGAGCTCTATTTATAAAAAAAATAGGGCAATTAAGGGTTAAGATTGGATAATCCTATCAAGGGTCAGGATTGAAAGTTATCAATCCATGTTTACAATTCTTACCAATGAAATGGTGACAATTATCAACATAAGACTGCTTGAGAGGAGATGCAAGAAGCATTAAATGCTTGAGAAGACCTCATGGTTACCTTAGAAGGTAAGGGTTAAGGTTAGGTTAAGATTACCCATTGGATAAAGCTTTTACTCAAAGGATAAACTCTTGTGCAAGGGTTAAAGGGGTAACCAAGGTTAAGGCCATCAATGCTTTATGAGACCTTAGGGTTAGATGAGGGTTGAGTTAGGCAAAAAGTCTCCAACCATGTAAGAAGGTTGAGTTAACCATTAATGGTTATGCAAGAGCCTTAAATGGTTAAGTTGTTGAGGACATAAAGCCTTTAATGGTTATTGAAGACTTTAAGGGTTTGAGAAGTGACTTCCCTTTGCTTAGGATTGTGACAATATTTAGTAGATGGGTTAGGCTAATTTAGATGGGATTAGAAGAATTTAGAAGGGGTTTAGAGAGGCAAGTGGGAGATGTAGGAGAATGCAAGTGGATGGAGAGTAATTTTAATTAAAATAAATTGCTTTATTTCAACAAAAATAGATGCAAGTGGGGATTTAAATAAATTAGATTTATTTATTTGAAGTGAACAATTTAATTAAATGTAGCAGAAAGGGGATTTAATTAAATAAGGTGATTTATTCAGTTAAATGATATGAAAGGCCTAGGTGAATTTAATTAAATAAATTGAATAACTTATTTAATCAAATAGATGAATGTGAGTGCTTTAATTAAATAGAGGAATGAGAATATAATGAACATTAAATATTCGTTTAGGAAAGTGGTCATTTTTATACGTCTACACTACTTATAAACCAAATCAAGAAGATGTGGTGCATCAAATATTTAGTATTCATGTACGACAATGAGTAAAGAGGCAAAAAATTTAGATGAGAAAATAAATATTGAATGTGACATCACTAGATCATGTGTTTGTACCTCATACAAATGATTAGAAATATGAAATACATGTAATATAAATGGCATGCAAAGAATAAGAATAATCAAATGCCAATGAATATAAATATGAATGATTTTGTTGTGATGATTATGACCTATTATACAATGAGGACAATCATCAGGAGGTTAATCTTCTCAAGTTTGTTCAACAATACATGCACATCACTATTATATACATACCTATATACCTATACCCATGCATATGACTATAAGATTTTATATATGAACGATTTTGTTTTTTGATTGATAACATTGGATTTTTATTAAAGGAAAAGAAAATTTACAATCTCAAAAAAGAAATAAATTTTTATCCTGAAAGGTCCCAATTATCACTATTGGAGTTGAGGAAAAAACAACTCTACATCTCCCAAAGACCACCTACATGCAAACCTGTCACAGAAAGAGAAGCAAAAAAGCTATAGAGGCCAGAATTCGGAGATCCAAAAAAGAGAAGTCATATTGATTGTGCAACAAGAATGCAATTCAATAATTACAGTTTTTATGAAAATACAAAGAGATAGTCCTTATAAAAGGATACTCGAAACCCTAAAGGAGAAAACCCTAAAGAATTATAAGATTCCTAAGTTTAGCTTAAGCATAGAGTATAATAGATTAATAATTAAATAAATAATTATTAGCTAATAAAAGATAACTCTAACACCCCCCTTAAGATGAATTTAGGAAGTAGCTAAAAATAAAACTAAGGACTAAAAAAGCATGTAAAAAATGCAAGAAAGCAACAATGGGTCCCGACAACTAGGCCTGATGAGGTACCCAAGTACAATAAAATCTCTGTAAAGTGGAGAAAAAGGAGAAAACCCTGTGGGAACAAAACTCCTCTCCAAGAAGAGATGAAAGCTCAAGTGAAGGACTAAGAAGCCTCCAAATAAGAGTGTTCTAGAAGATAAGAACAAAAAAAAAGCATAAAGAACACCACTGAAGCATGAAATTGTTGCAAACATTGTCGAAGAGTAACTGTTGATCTGAAGAACCTCCATAGAAATAGAACATGACTAGGTAGAGAAGACTAAAATATGCATGCGTGCCCTCAAATGACACTACTCGAATCAGATGGCAAACAAAGACAAACAAATGAACTCGAAGATATAGATGTCATGAAACACCATAGCCTAAAGAGTTGATCAATCAAACCAAGGAAGCATTAGAACCAACAGGACAAACCTCCCCATAATGCTGAAAAGGGAGAGGGACAGGTACACTGAAAAGAACGACCAACAAGAGTTGCATGATGAAGAACCAAGAACATCGAAGGTGCAGAGAAAGTACATAGTATTGTGGAAGGAACACTCGCTTGACACACATCATGAGGCTAATGTCATGGAAGGAACACTCACTTGACAAAGGTAGATGGCAAACAAAAGACAAACATGAACCCCCCCATGGCACTTTATAAGTAGTGCATGTACAATAATGCACAAGATGTGCAAGATCCCAAGTAGACAATGCATGATGGCACTTTATCTTAGTGTGTTTGCATAAATAAAATGCTACAATGATCAGAAGAGACAGAAGACTGGAAACAAAAAGAACAACCAAAGACAAGACATCCTACTCAAAGAAAGAGATCCCAGGACCTAAAACATCCAAGATATTCACTAGAGTGCTGAAAAGCAAAAAACTAAATAAAATATACCTCGAGAAGAATTTAGAAATAAAACTAATATGAATGGAAAGAACATGGAACAAGCTTTCCAACTATATAAAGTTTCCAAAAAATGGAGTTCAGATGCTCAAGTTATGTCTCCCGGAGTGCAAAAAAGAACCTTTGGCTTTGACAGTAAAAAATGACATCAAAAAAGAAAAATCAAAAGTTCAAACCTCCAGATTTGGATAAAGCTCGGAAAGAGATTTCCAACGATATAAGGTTTTGTAAAAAATGACTTTGTTTGCCCAAGTTATGGCAAAAAAACCATTAGCATGTAAAAACCCTTCAAAAAAAACAGCCCCACCCTGTTGGTCGTAGGGAGGTGGTAGCTGGGTGGCGGTCGAGCTGAGAAGGTAGAGGGCAAGTAGTCAGTGGCTAGGGCGGCGGGGTACGAGCGATGGAGCAACTGACAGGGATGGTGGGGTCGGGCGGCCAAGGGTGGGTCCAGGTGGCAATGGGCGGCGGGGCACGGGTGGCTCCTGATAGACGGCAGTGACAAGCAGCTCCAGCAAACGACTCTTGGGTTGGTAGTGCTTGACGACCACTACGGTTCCTGGAAGTGGGGGCTAGCGGTGTAAAGACCGCGGGGCGGGGATCACCGACGGTAACTGCCAATGTGGCCCCTGCAGTTAACAGATCGCCGACGTTTAGTGTTGACCCTGTCAGCCTGGGCAAGTTGTTAAACTGCACCTAATTTTTTTCTCAAACTGTGTGCCTGAGGTTGTACGACCTGGGCTTATTTATTTTTTTGCCTCCAGAACACCTGACACCAAAATATGTCGAATTGTATATCAAAATTCATGGAAACGGCCTCCTGAATCCAACAGTGAGGTCCTTTTGGCACCAAAATGTATCAAAAAATAAGCTACCCCTAGAATTGGAAAAAAGCAACTACGCAAACCCTCGAATACACAGATCTAAAGAACAAGGCCCAAAATCTCTCATGAAGAGAACGGGGGCATGTAGATCTGGAGCTCTGATACCATATTGGAGTTGAGGAAAAATCAACTCTACAACTCCCAAAGATCACCTGCATGCAAACCTGTCACAGAAAGAGAGAAGCAAAAAAACTATGGAGGCCAGAATTCAGAGATCCAGAAAAGAGGAGTCATATTGATTGTGCAACAAGAATGCAATTCAATAATTATAGTTTTTATGAAAATAAAAAGAGACAATCCTTATAAAAAAGACACTTGAAACCCTAAAGGAGAAAACCCTAAAGAATTATAAGATTCCTAAGTTTAGCTTAATCATAGAGTATATTAGACTAATAATTAAATAAATAATTATTATCTAATAAAAGATAACTCTAACAGTCACCAACCACCCAAAACATCCAACAAAGACAAAACCGCCCTCCCAAAACAAATGTTCATACCCCCAACCCAAAATGTCTACAATATCGCTTCATATATTATTGTAAATCGATATAGAGCATGAAAAAAGAAAATTGAAAAGTTTGAATAATAGAGGAACATGAATGAACTCCCAAGCAGAGACCAACAACATAGACAATTCACACACTACCCAGAAGGATTGTTAAGGTTCATCTTCTTTATGCCATCGCCATATTCGTGCATTTGGACCTCGGCCTTAACCTTCGACCTATCTCTTCCTCATCCCCTGCTTCCGCCCGAGCCCACCAAATTACCTCCTCAAGCTCCATAATTTGTGTAAACATTTTCAACGCCTACCATCCTCTCCTTGCCAACTCTCTATATCTAGCCTTCACCTCCTTCTGTCTCCTGAGAAAGGTGATTTACCTGCCTCTCAAATCTTGATGGGCCTCCAACCTTTCAGAGACATCAAAACCTTCATTCGAAATGGCCCACTCTAGTAGCAACTCCGTGTTTACTAGATACTCCTCTATTATAATTGCCTTCATGACCTTTCGGACTCGTGCGCAGGAAGAGTCCAACTCAAGACCCCACACCGTGATAAGGGAATATAAGTCCGCGCGGGACCGATAACGGTGACCAATTACACCCAAATCTTCCCCCAAGACCAACTTCACACTCCTAATCAACAAAGGATCCTTCAAACAAAACATGTTCTTCAACCTCCACTCCAAAACTGGTCCCCAAATGGAAGTAAGAAGTTTGGATGTCTTTAGTATAAAATTGGCCTCCATTCCCATCAGAAAAATCAGGTTACCAAACTCAAAAACATCTAATGAAAAGCTTCGCTCGCAGACCAAAAATCTTCTTGAATATGCAAGGACTGACACACACTTCCCCACCCTCTCCATAAATACATTTCTTTCAGGCACCGTTGCCACTGTAGAGGCATTAATTGCCAACTTCAAATGAGCTAGCCTATGCTCTCGGGAGGAGAACTAGGCATCCACATCATGCATGTTTCATTAACAAACAAGTATTAAATCGTACAAGCTGATTAAGGCTATCATTAAACAATACGCTCATCACCTCCCACCATCTCTTCATACATCTATCCAATTAACACACCATATTGGATAAAGTATTCACCACCATATTCCCCCCCTCCTAATATGAGAGATACAAAAATCCTAAAAAACATTCAATTTTGAGCAGATAATTGAAATAAATTTATTTATTCGCCAACTCAGAGATACACCTTTCACAATTGTATCCACCACCACTTGAGAGTCTCCTTCAAGATGCACTCTCAAGATGTTCATGTTCTTGGGCAATTCCACTGCTAATAGAGCAACCTGTGTCTCAACCTCATTGTTTGTCCCATCTTGCAGCATTTGCGCACCTTTGAAAAGGATCTTCGCCTCCTCATCACGAGCAACACACCCAACACCGGAAATACGTGGGTTTCCTCTTGACGCCCCATCAAAATTAATCTTTATCCATCCCTGCTCTGGCCTAGCCCACACCTCGTCACCTCTCTTGACCACCTTTACCGAAGAATGAACCCTGGGGAACCCATGAATGGGTCATATATGAACGATTATTATTTTTCCCTTTGCTTCCTTATTTCTTTCACACCTTGGATTTTTTATTATGCTTTGTTTTTTGAGTATCACATGCTCATTTCACATTCTTTATTTGATTGCATAGCTACTTTCCCCCACTTTAGGGAATTTCTTCCCCTTTTACTTATTAACATGTTTTATCTAAAGTCCACCAATAATGTTAGGAATAGGGTGTTGTGCATCTTACACAAGAGATAATTATTTAATTATGTATAATAAATATTTATTTATGGTGCATTTTTAGTGATGTTTAGCCACATTAAATATTTACTTGGGGCCACTTGTAAAGTTGCATGTAAAACTGGTTAGATATTTTAAGTGTGGGTTACATATGAGAACATATTTCATATTAAGAGTCAGAGTACCAAAAAGTAAAATTTGGGGTAAATGGTTTGTGTATACTCATGGTTTTGCTTAAGGTGCGTGATTTTACCTTATCACTTAATTATTTTGTGTGACATTGCTTCTATAAAAGAAATCACATGTTTAGTGGTTGATGTTAGCTAGTTAGTTGTTCAACTTGTGTATCATTGTATCAAGCTCTTTTTTGAAGAGTGCATATGTGAAACATGGCATATGATTTGTGGTTACATTCTTGGACACACAAAGGATGCATTAAGGAGGTGAATGTTTTAAAACTATTTAGGTAGACTCTATAAGTATTTTATAGTGTTTTCATTTTTGAATAATATAGTGAGTGTAAATGCTTTTCAAGGCTAGTTTTTTCCATTTTGAGGATTTTCCCAAGGTATATCTTGTGTAATATTGTGGTATTATGTCTTTTATCTTTGCATTATGATTATTTTATAAGCTTTTGTGTATTATTTTTCTCTCATGTGGTTATGTAGGAAACGATTTCATCATACTAGTATAATTTTCCTAATAAGTGGTTAGCTTTCAATTTAATGCAAATTGTGTAATTTAGGAACATTTGAGTCCCATTTCAATGTAGTTATGATTTAAATTATTAGACATCTCTTTGTGATGAAATATAAATAGATATGGTAGTGATAACAAATCTATATTTAGTTTAGTGATTTAGCATGGGAATTGAGCACAAATACATTATGTTGTACCTTCATGATTTCATGTAGTTAAGGTAAAATAAACATACGAACATTTTGTTTGGGCTTAAAATAAACATAATTGGTCTTGGTTGAGCCTTGGATGGTATCATGGACTCGTCATGTGTTTGTCTCACCTCTAGATGTTTGTGTCTAGAGTGTTGGGTTGTTTTTTGCCACCTTCAAACCCTCTTGTAAATACTTGTAAAAGTTGTGAAGTGTTTTTTCTTCTAGAACTTTAGTAGGAGTAAGATCTTATATCTAAACCTTGTAGAGCTATTTTTTATTGCGAAAAATTCCTAAGAGTATCGGACTTCACTTGTCAGACATTAACCTTAAGGGCTTCTCTAACTTTATGAAAGGGGCAAGGCTTATTGCCGAATCTTGATCACCTATGATTTCTTAGTAGTATTATTTTCTAACTCTATTGGGATTTGACCCTTTAGAATTTTCCCTATCAGTTAAGCCTTATTTTCTGCTAACTTTGTTGGGGGTATGGGTTTTGACATTTGAATTGACCCTTGACACCTAAGCATCAACGGTAAGGTCAAAGGCCCACCATTAACATCCCATGCAATTTTAGGAGTGAGTCCAAAGGCCTACCTCCAACAACCTGAGTAGTATTGGGGATAAGGTTGAAGGCCTACTCATAACACCCCATATGGCATCAGGGATCAAGGGAGGGCCTTCAGCCTACCACAAACATCCTTTATTTGGTGTCAGGACTTTGGAATAACTCTAACAACCATTGGAGATCAGGAATTGGGAATTTGGCTTGAATCCTACTACCCTTGTGATAAGAGTTAAGCTAAACCCCTCACCATTGAAGCTCAAATTGGTAAGACTTTTCTCCTTATTCCTCATGACTTGTTGTTATATTTATCACCTTGGTTTTGTGAGTTATAATACTCTAGGATTTACCACTTGTGTTACAAGTGGCATCAAGTGGTTGTTGAGTGGATTTAAGGTGAGTGTACCCTCATCCTACTCCTTATCTTAGAAATCAATACTGTCATTATCTAATCGAGCGGTATTGGCTCCTAGGAATTTTGTTGTTGTTGTTTCTAGTTTTGAACATGTTTTTAGTGTGTTTTGGATGTGTATTGGATGATGAATTTTTACTCATCCTATCATTGTGTGGTGTTGTGAGATAACATAGTTGAAAGTTAGTACCTGATCATTATCAAGTGTTGTCCCCTGTCTCGTATATTTATTGTAGTGTATTCATCTCAAGAGTGTTTATTCTTTCATTGGTATATCCTTTCATAGGAAATGGTAAGGTCATTCTTGTTATCATTTCCTTCATGTCATTGTGTTGCACATCACACTTGTGTGCACGTTGTTGTGCAAGCATGAGATTTTTGGTCACATCTTTAATGTTGTGGTTGTTGTGTTTCAAAAACAAAATTCCATCATATTTTTCCTTGGCCCTTCAGACAAGGCATTGCAAAATGTATGAAAATATAACCCTAAAAAATATTGCCACTAGAAGTAAAATGTGAGACTGCAATAATAGAAAGTGTACTAGCAATCTTAAGATGTTCAATTTATAAACTAGATATTAATTTAAATATAATTATAATCTAACTATATTGTATAAAAATATACAAAATGCAAGGGAGAAAGAGATAAAGGCATTGAAAAAATCTAATTTTAGATTTCCATTACCACACAACACTAAATAACTAGACAAATCTAAAATAACTAATCTTTGCTTCGTCAAAAGTCTCACAACTCCATGAGGGATGGTGTAATATTTAATAAAATTTATCAATCTTAAAAATGATCCATATTGAACACCTATTTTCTAGTATAGATTAATGGGAGACTCTCATAAATGATGAAAGGTAATAATGTTTAGTTTGATCACACAAATTACTTTACAAGCAACAAAATCCCATTAATGTGAAATACACATATTAATAAAATATTCAGTAGATCAAATATATGAGCAAATGAAAATTATTTAGAGTTTGAAATCCATGTAATAACTGATGAGCCTAAATAATGGCTCTATTTTGATAGATTTTTAGTACAATACTCCTGCCTAGGTTTTGTGGTTAGTTGATATTTGGATCAGGATACCCTCTTAGTTGATACCTTTTAAGTATTTCTGAAACTAATTTGACTTATACTTAAGGTTGTCATATGATGGTTTTAAATGATTTATCTATCGAAATATCTAAAATCAATATTGTATGGTTTAAATTATATCATGTTAGCATTAGTATATACACATGTTTGTTGTGCCTGTTAACATCATGTTGCAGGGTCGACAAAGGAAAAGGAGAGACTAAGTAGCGGTTTAAAGAAGTAGCAAGTATATAGCCACAATAGAGACCCAATCAAAGGAAAGCAATGATGAGGGAGATCAAAGCCACTTGACCGGTTCTTCAGTGGAATGATTTATGAAACATTAACAAGTGTTCTTAGTGGAGCTTAGATCTAGGAAGCTAGTCATGCTATATTTTATCAGCTAGAGGACAAATGTTGTTTTGTTTTCCTATGCTGACTTCTTCTTCTTCTGTTTAAATAAATCTTGTTCGCCTATTCCGTAGGAATGTGGTTGATCAATTAGGAATTTTTTATAAGTTTCCATATAAATAAATAGGTCTTTCTCTCCTCTCGATATAGAGAAGAACGACCATAATATTTATTGTTAGGCCCAATATGGAAAGCTAATGTACTGAGAGGGGAGGGGTGAATCAGTACTTCAAATATTTTCTTCAACAATAACTTTACTGTTAAGCATAAACCAAAAACTGTTGTAACATAACATAAAGCTAAAACAAATAAATAACAATCATACATGATTCACTCCATAACACATATATTTTGGTTACGCAAAAACTCTTGGTTAGAGAGAAAAACTGCGGTGGGGATGGCACCCACAACCTCACTACTGCAATAATAAAGGTTGCTTGATTAGAGCTACATGTTTATCTATTTCTGATAGCTTACCCTGTTAGGAGTATCAAGATCGTTAGATCTACCTTGCTAAAGGATTTTACAACACTTATTCTAAATGCTACACTTGGTTAAAGGCTTTACAATTTATAGACTTTGTTAAAGTCTTTTACCCTGTTAAAGGTTTCTCTTATAACTCAAAATATTACAATAAAATCTTTACAAATATCTGCAACTTTACATCTGAAATGTTATAGCAGATTCTATGTGCTCAAAATGAGATTACCTTGCTTATAGCATACCTCGGTAATCCATAAAGTAACTCGGTAAACCCTTATGTTTACTCTGTTCCTTGACTGTTCTCTGAAATCCTTCTCGGTGACCTCTGTGTCTCTAACAATCACAATACTCAGTGCTTCCTTATCTATTACACATGTATTGCTTCATATACCTCTATCTTTGATCCTTAATTCATGTTGTATAAATAGATCTCTTATGTCGGTGATCTGTTCATTGCTTCGATCTTACAAGCACGATTTATCGAATGAATAACCATACAAAATATTTCATTGGATAGATGACCTCAAGATCATACAAAATCTTTAAAGTGCAATTTCCTAAGTGATAATGATTCCCTGCTCCTCGATCTTGTAACACGTTTCCCATGTGTGTCTAGGTTCAATGAATCTGGTAACACATTTCACTCAGTGTGTGTTAACTCGGTATATCATTTTTGTTGCTCAGTAGACATAGAGTGTTACTCGGTAGACAACTCGGTGTATACTAGGCTCTGTGACTACTTTCTTCTATAATCGACTGCTCTATGCTTACCGACTGAATATTTCGGTAGTAGTAACCGACTAGAGTATATAGAATGACTTTGGACATAAAACTAATGGCAACTTAGTAAGTAGTAACAATCTCCCCTTTTGACATTAGTTTTGAAATGTTTGATAAAACTCCTTTCAAAGTCATAACTCAAAAAATCTATATACTTACAAAATTTGACTAATCAGACAGTATATACATTTGTCAATAAAATAGTATATTTAGATATACTCCCGTTATCAATATACTGTACAAAACTCGGATTATGCATGCGATGTGATGAATATTATGTATTAACTCCTCGGTTGTCACTGCTCGGTTCACTGCTCCCCCTGTCAAAATTAACTGTGCATTTGGATACTTTGTTCTGCTCGGTATACTCCCCTTGTATACTACACTCCCCCTTTGATACTTTAATACTATACTCCCCCTTTTTGACAAACATCAAAACTTAGTTACCATTTGGTGGAGGCGACTGGTCAAAAATGGATTTGTACTTTGTCCTTGCATCGGTAAGAGCGGTAGAGAGGGCATCCTTGACACTATCCATGAGTGAATTCTAAGCTGTAATGTCAGCTAACAGTGAAATTAGTCCATCTAAAGTGCTTCCCTCTGGTTGAGTGGATAGGGAGGTGGCCTTGTTGATTTGTTCTTGGACGGAGGACAAGTGTGGAATGAATAAGGTTTGAAGAGTCATAATGTCCATCCTTATTTTGTGCTCTTCATTCCTAAGTTCCAATTGTTGAGCCATGAGCTTTTGTAACTTTGTATAGAAATGTTGAATAGAATTTGACTTAGTGGTCAACTTATTTGAGAGATTGGTGATCTCTTTCTCAATCACTTCTATTTTATTTTTGATATCTTTAATGAATAAAGAGAATGTACAGAGTTTCTGAAATAAATAAAGAATGTGCTTGAGTTGAGGGGACAACTTAGCAATAAATTTGACAAGTTTTACTTTGCCAATAGCAATGGCTTTATGTACCTCTTCAATCATTTTTGCAGTGAGCTCTTTGTCCTTCAATTTGCTCAAATATTCAAATGTGTCTACTCCAGATGTCTCGATCTGATTGAGGAGTTCTTCCAGTTGAATATGGATGGTTGCATCTTTTGACACTGTAGCTTCAAGTAGCATATCTGTTAATAGTTCTTTCACCTTCTGAAGTACTTTGTTTTTCTTTTGAATAGCCATTTGTTTTCCCTGTTCTACTTTGGCTTTGCATAGTTCACTGAATTCAATGAGTGCTTGCACTTTTAATTTGGATATGTCTACATTTGGCAACACTATTGGTTTTGACAAATCTAATTTGAAACTATGTTTTTTTATTTTATTTTCTTTAGTTTTCACCGGTTGAACTAATACAATGGCTTGGGAGGCTTGTTGACCCTCGGAAGGTTGCTCAGTAGAGGCATCACTTTTGTCAATTTCTTGAACCTCTGATGTAGCCTTCGGTGAATCCTTGCTTGAGGTCTCAGTTGTAACATTTTCAGTGCTAGAAGGAGCTTGAGAAGTCTGTTCCCCAGTGGCCTAAGAAGTAGCTTCTCCTTCTGTAGACTTGTGACCCTCTGTTCCTTGTTCAGTATCCTGAGGGGCCTCGGTTGAAATAGGCTGAGTGACCGGAGGATAGGGTTGAACTTGTTCCAAAACTGACTCACTGGATACCAGTTTGGCATATGCATTCCCTTATATCATTTCATGTTCTTGTGCCTCGGTGTCCATGATATCCTCATCAATTTGTATAGTGTCAGCAGGGTCTAGCTCGCTGATATCAGGATCTTGCTCGGTGACATCAACTATTTCAACTTCAACTTGCTCACCATCATTCTTGATTCGAAAGATTTCCTGCCATTTTCCCTTGGTCTCATTCTCTACATCCAGATAAAGGCCATTCATTAATTTCAAGGCTCTTTGCTTGACTAGGAAATTTGTTTGGTGGTTTTTCAGATGTTCATTGATCTCATCTAACGACATGTCTGGAAAGAGATGTACCAGACTTCTTTCTCTCATCTTCTTTTTCGAGTCCATGGCATATTTCCACCTGTTATCAATATGCAAATACAATTCTTTTGGAAGAGAATTAGTTACTTCCAATGGGACCAATCGGAATTTCAGAAGAGTGCAGATTATGACTTCTTTTTTGCATCAGATCTGGAGTCATATTTTACATATCTGAATGCTCCAAATCCACCATATTGCTTCAGATTAGCACAAAAATTATCAACACTATGTACATCTTCCTTTTTACTCTTGACAATCTGAAATTTCCTTTTGTCTTCAGATTCGGTGTCACTGGACTCTTTAGTCAAAATGAGTCTCCGAGTAGATTTCTTACAAGCTTTTGTTACCTTTGGTGTGACAACATTCTTTGGTTTCTTACTCAATGATGCTGCAGATGATCTTGTGTTTTGGCGCTTTATTGAAGGAGTCGGTGATACGTTTGATGTATCCTATTTCTTCCTTTTCAAAATTTTCCCTTTAGGCAACTCGGTGCTCAATGTAATAGTTGCCTCTTGGGCTTCAGATTCCTCCTCGGTGATGACTAGAGTGCCCTTGACAGGTGTGGAGGAAGAACCTTCTCCAAATTTCTCCGTTAATGCCTTGATCATTTTTGTTGCTTTCCTTGTAGCCTTTGGTACTACAATGCTCATCTTAACTTTCTCTTTAACTTCTTCATATGTACCGTATCTCAGCTCGGTAGCATGCCTTGGTAATGTAAGAAAAGCATCTATCTGTTGTTGTGTGATGTCAAAATCAATCTCATAACCCATAGGTGGCAAAGATTGAGTTCTCGGTTCCACAACATTGACATAGCAGTAGTCGGTGTCCACTTCAAAGCATATATCATCCTTCTATTTCTCTACTAACTTGGGTGGAATTCTATACCTGTTATGCATCTTTTCTTGAAACTTGCTAAAGTAATCATCCATAATATCATTGAAGTTATCACCTAGCTGTTTGATGAAGTCATTGATTTGATGGGTGATTGGTCGGTGTAGCTCCCAAACTACATTACCAACTGATGGAAAGAATTTCTCAAAATAGAAAAACATGCATACCAAAAGTGATCCAAACTTCAGTGTGTTTGCCGAGTTGTTCTTATTTGGCTTCCTTATGGTGTTGAGATTCTCAAACAGGTTTTTCAACAATACTTCGCATAAATCAATTTTCATTCCTTTCTTCACAATTTTATATGCTAAATCGACTGCTGCACAGGGTACACTGTTTTCCCTTGCCGATTGAAAGAAACAATAACCTATTACTCTAATGGAAAACTTCAGCTCTGCATCTGTCACATTGTTCAATTTCAGTCCTCTGCAATCAGATTCAACTCCGGTTAAAGTGATCAATTCCTTTTGTGATATCATTTTCTTAACTCGGGCATGATCAAAAATAGGGTAATCGGTGATCAAGTGGATGATTTCCTTGGTGATCTTGAATGGTTGCTCCTCTAACCACATGAAGTCATCATGAACTCTACTCAAAACAAATTTAACCCACTAGGGTTTGAAGACTCGTAGGTAGGTTAGGGCTTTGGTCAATCCCTTGACTTTAATATGTTCAAACTTGTTATCTAGTTTTCCATCGGTACACAATTCATCATATGTGTCCTTGATTTCAACATGACCTAGTTCCTCAACACGACACTTAGTGAAGAATCTGACATCCTCAACTAGTAAAACCCTATCCGGAATGAGTGAAAATGTAGTTTTATCATCCGATTCAGATGCTACTTTGGGAGTTAGAGAGTATTTCAGTGAGGGCTTTTCAATGTTCTCAACAACAATGGGCTTCTGGATCTTAGGTGCCATTTCAAATTTCGGATAATCACTTAACAAAAGATCCTTAGGGTTTGAAAACTTTTAAATGGTAGACGCTTTCCACTTAACAAATGTAAAACAGATATTCACAACCGATATGATCGGTAAACTAGCTTGACAATGCGTTGTGATTGATGTAAATACCTCGAATTTCGCTTCGGAGGAGGTTTGATCGCCTTTGAATCGCTTTGCTCTACTTTCTTGAAAACTTGGTAAGTGTAAAATGACCACGCAAAAGCTTTAAGTACACAATATACCTTATCGGGCTTCATGCAGTTAGGTCAGAAAACATTAAATGCACTCGGTACCACTTCCTTTTTATGCTTTTACCGAGTAGCCAGACTTCTTGTATTTACCGACTAGACAGGCTTCCAAAAGACTTGATAAAATTTCAAATTTCCTAATGCATCTTTAGTTATACAGATTTTGAATTAAGTACGTGATAAAATAGGAACTGTTAAGATTTAACCTTGAGAGAATGCAGTCCCTTCATACCTTTACCGATTAATTTGGAATAGGTGCACCTAACTCGGTAGATAAGGTGCTTTCTTCATTTGACACGATTTCCTTCTTTTTCCAAATCATCTGTAATTTGCCTTTTATTTCCTCAGTGTCTCCTCTAGGTTGATCTCTGCAATCTCTAGCCAAGTGTTCAACTTTGTGACAATGAAAACATGCCATACCAGGATTTCTCCATGATCTTCGGTTGTTCATTCCAAACCTTATAAAGCAGTTGGCACTTATATGTCCATATCTTCCACAACATTCATACCATATCCTTGTATTATAATCCCATGGTACTGCAGCATATTGTCGGTTAGGATCTGTGTGAGTTCGGTAGCTTCCAGTATTTGCTCGGTGTGCAGACCACATATAGTTCTTTTGCTTAAACCAACATTTCTTGGTACTATGTCCATATCTATTGCAGTTTTTACAAAACCCTTTGAATTTTGCCTTCTGATAATTGCTAGCAGATTTTGTCCTACATTGGTTAGATGTGTGACCATATTTATTGCAATTGTAACAATAACCATTAGACCTTATGACATTCGGTTGCTTACCTTTACTAATTTGGCACATGTTGGCAGTATGTCCTTGTTTTCCACAATATTTGCAAATAAGTTTCTTTCCTTTGATGTTTTTCTTGTTTCCAACTTGCTTTGATGATTCTCCTCTCTCGGTAGTGTGGATTCCCTTCTCGGTAGTGTGGATTCCCTTCTCGGTAGAGTCTTTTCCTTTGTAACTGAGTCCTGCAACTTTGTTGGGTCTTTTTATATTAAGTTGCTCATCCAACATCTTTGATGCTTCATAACTCTTCTTCAGTGTTTCTTTGGATTTCTTCTTTGTTTCAAGTTCATCGGTCAATCTTGATAGTTCAAGTTTTAATGCTTGATTCTCATCATCTTTTAGATTTGCTTCATGATGTGCATAACCCAATTGATCTAACAGATTTTGTTGAATCCCAGTCAACCTTGTGATTTCATCATTCTTTTCAGATACTAATGCTTCAAGTTGTTGTTTTTCTCTTTCTAGATCTCTTAATTTATCCTTGGTTGTCCTCAATGCATCAATATTTTCAGTCATCTGTGTGCTGAAATGTTCATGTTCTCTTTTCATTGCTTTTAGCTGATCAGTTAGTGCTTTGTTCTTTTTTTTCAGTTCTCCAGTCATCTCTTCAGTCTCTTCAGATATACTGTTCTCAGATGATGTCTCAATTTTTTCCACTAGCTCTTGAGAGTCCTGCAAATCATCAGACAATCTTCTTCTGACTTTCAATGATTTTTGCATTTGTCTTTGCATGTCTGCAATCACTTGATTTGCATGATCCAACTCTTCTTGCAGATACACAATTATCCGAGATTGTTTATAGCCTTCCATTGATAAGATCTTTTTCTTTAGGCTGTTAATCCCTTTTCCAAGATTGAAGCTCTGATACCAATTGTTAGGCCCAATATGGAAAGCTAATGTACTAAGAGGGGAGGGGTGAATCAATACTTCAAATCTTTTCTTCAACAATAACTTTACTGTTAAGCATAAACCAAGAACTGTTGTAACATAACATAAATCTAAAACAAATAAATAACATTCATACATGATTCACTCCATAACACATATATTTTGGTTACGTAGAAACTCTTGGTTAGAGAGAAAAACTGCAGCGGGGATGGCACCCACAACTTCACTACTGCAATAATAAAGGTTGCTCGGTTAGAGCTACATGTTTATCTATTTCTGATAGCTTACCCTGTTAGGAGTATCAAGATCGTTAGATCTACCTTGCTAAAGGATTCTACAACACTTATTCTAAATGTTGCACCTGGTTAAAAGCTTTACAATTTATAGACTTTGTTAGAGTCTTTTACCCTGTTAAAGGTTTCTCTTACAACTCAAAATATTACAATAAAATCTTTACAAATATCTGCAACTTTACATCTGAAATGTTATAGCAGATTCTATGTGCTCAAAATGAGATTACCTTGCTCATAGCATACCTCAGTAATCCATAAAGTAACTCAGTAAACCCTTCTGTTTACTTTGTTCCTTGACTATTCTTTGAAATCCTTCTCGGTGACCTCTGTGTCTCTAACAATCACAATACTCAGTGCTTCCTTATCTATTACACATGTCTTGCTTCATATACCTCTATCTTTGATCCTTAATTCATGTTGTATAAATAGATCTCTTATGTCGATGATCTGTTCATTGCTTCGATCTTACAAACATGATTTATCTAATGAATAAAGATACAAAATATTTCATTGGATAGATGACCTTAGGATCATACAAAATCTTTAAGGTGCAATTTCCTAAGTGATAATGATTCCCTGCTCCTCGATCTTGTAACACGTTTCCCATGTGTGTCTAGGTTCAATGAATCTGGTAACTTATTTCACTCTGTGTGTGTTCACTCGGTATATCATTTTTGCTGCTCGGTAGACATAGAGTGTTACTCGGTAGACAACTCGGTGTATACTAGGCTCTGTGACTACTTTCTTCTATAACTGACTGCTCTGTGCTTACCGACTGAATATTTCAGTAGTAGTAACCGACTAGAGTATTTAGAATGACTTTGGACATAAAACTAATGGCAACTTAGTAAGTAGTAACATTTGTAATACTCAGTCTTTTGATATTTTATGTATTTTCATAGTCAAAATGAAATAAAGAGATCAATGTGATTTTGAAAGCTCAATAGTTGTAATATGAAAGTTCTGGATATGCTCACTCAAGGAGGCCCACTTGGTGAGTAATCCTTCATGTTTTCTAGATAGCTTTCATTTACAATAGTAGTTGTTTTGGCAATTGTCTGTTCCTGCAGCCACTAGAAACAATTCCTGTGTCTATTCCTACAACCACAATGACAGAGTAGTTTCTATTCACTTGTCGGAATATTATCGTTTAGTAGTAGTTGTTTGAGTGATTTCTAGTTGTGAATTTGAATTAATTGGTAGTTCATTAAGATTTTGTATGTTTCTTTTAAAGAATTTCCTTTTCTGCCATAGCATAGAATGGATGCAACATGAACTTGGTGCACATGCACTGCTGGCCTACTTCAAGTTTACGTCCCTGGTTGATAAGTAAATGAGCCGTTGCTATAGGAAAGCTATCTATTCAAGGATATCCAATCTCTGAATTGTGTTTTATTACCTAGTTGTCATTCCAGTTGTGAGGACCAACAATAACATCGCTCAAATACGAGAAACTGAATGGATATGTAATGCATTAACAAAATTCCTTTAGTATTAACATATGTCAACGAGAATTGATTAACTAGTTCACTCATCTAACTCATTTACATCAAAATATAGCCTCTTTATAGATCTAGGTAGCCTCCTTAGTACATCATTTTTTAATCACATCATTTGTCAAGATTTCATATATTCTAGTAGTTACAATTTACAACACATTAAAATCTATTAGCAAATGACAACTCAAACATATCAAAGGGACATTTATTTACTTAAATTCTATTTTAAAGCTAGTTTATTTTGTTTATATTGTTTGCTTTATTTTATCTTAGGAGCTATTTTATATTTGTTTTATTTGTTTAGAAGTAATTTTTAAACAAATAAAATAATTATTAAGTAAATAAAATATATCTTAAGTCAATAAAATAAATGTTAAAAAGAATACCAAACAAAGTGGGTAATTTAATTCCTTAATTTTACTATAGAAGCTACTCCATCATCAATCCTTGACTACACTTTTATGGTGGATGAATATTCAATTGATAGCGAAGAGGAGAATGCCCCTATATAGTAGGGATAACAAAAGACCTATAATGGTTCATTATGTAGGCTTTTAGGGTAGTAATTTCATGGCTTGGTAACAGAAGATCCAGATACCTTTTTGTTTGAATTTGACATCCTTTGTAGAAGTAATTATTATACCACTGACACCCATAAACTCAAGTTATTCCTTGCTACTCTGAAAGAAGCTGCCCTGAGATGGTTTATGAGTCTAGGAAGAGATGTAATCACTACCTGGGAGGAGATGAAGACAAAGCTATTGGATAAGTATAAAGACTATTGCAGGGGAATGGACCGACATGGTGATGATATTTTCAAGATGACACAAAAAGAAGATGAAATCCTGGAAGATTATTTGGAGAGGTTTCTGTTTACTGTTAGAAAATCCAAGCATAACACTTTGAGTGAAGAATCCATGAAGTTGATCTTTCTAAAGGGAATCAATGAAGATTGTGTTGATGCATTAGACCTCATGGGAGGAGGAGATATTACTCAAGTTCAATGGGTTGAAATTAGACAGATCAGTCAGAAGTACTCCAGAGGTGCAACCAAGAGGGGAAGACAATATAGGCCTGGTTCTTCAATTGTGAAAGCATCTTCAAAAATTTCAAGAATGGAGATAACCCATTTGTTAAAGGACTTTAAGGAGGATATTATTAATAATATGGCTACCTAGTTGGATACACCTCAAGCAAGGAAGAAGCATGAGGAGGCGGAGGCTATTCTCACAAAATTTTGTCCTCATTGTTGACAAAAAAAGGAGGACAATAAATGCAAACTACTAGCTAAAATTGATAGCCAACAGATTTCCCCAGAATTCAAGCCTATCTATGGAGATGATGAACAACTCTTTTATGTTTCACAATGAAGGCCTTGGCCTCCAAGACAACGTATGCCACAAGATCCATTGTCATTTTCTAATCCTTATATGAATTTAAATGCACAAAATAATCAATGGCAACCACCATACTCCCAAAATTTTGGAAATTATGCTCCTCAATCTTGGCATAACCCTCAAAATCTTTGGCCTAATTATCATAATCCTTACTCTCAATGCCAACAACCACAAGGGAATTGGCCACCTCCTCCAGATAATTGGCAACAGTCACCGCAATGGAGGGGAGGACAACAATGGGCAAACCAATCATCAGGTTTCCTGTAGCCACAACAACAGTCCCAATAGCTAGCTTTAATGTCTGCAACTCCTAATTCTACTTCACCTAAGCCAACCCAACTACCAACACAGCCTGTGCCAAATCCAAATAACAAACCACAACAACAATAACAAGTTTTTTCAACTGATCCTAATAACTCTCCTGCATATGCTCTTAATATAAGCAATATTCACTTACGATTAGGAGCAACACTGCCTACCCCATCTCCTCCAGTCATAAAAAAAATTACCATATGAGGAGGTTTCTCAGGACACACCTGTAAGAACTCCCCCATTTCCTCAAATATTGCAGGTAGAAGTGTCTAGGCAACAGGATGATATAGCTTTTCATCTCATTGATCAGTTAAAACATATGTGTAAAGATTCCAGTGTTTCAAGCTATTAAGGATATTCCCATATATGGAAAAGCTATTAAGGAAGCATGTTTGAAGAAACCTGGGAGAAAGAAAAAGGACCCAAAAACAGTGCATGTAGTGGGACAATTGGATGATATCATGTTGGGAAAAATTGTTGTCCCTAAATATTCTGACCCAGGTAGCCCTATTGTGGAGATAGTTAATAATGGAACTCAAATTAAAAATGCCTTGATAGACTTAGGAGCATCCATAAATGTGATGACTAAGGATGTCATGAAACAGCTCAACATTTCTAGTCTTAGATCAACTCCAACGGTCCTGTAGCTTGCTGATAGCTCTATTTTCCGGCCTAACAGGATGGTTGAAGATATTGTTGTCACATTAGACTCTTGGGAATACCCAACAAATTTTATAATACTCTCTCCTAAGGCAACATTGGGGGGATATCCAATCGTTTTGGGAAGACCTTGGCTTGCTATAGTTGATGCATACATAGGTTGCAGATTAGGAGACATGACCATTTCAGATGGTATTACTACTAAAATTCTTGCACTTTATTCTCCAGCACAACCACAACTTAATCAAGAGCAAGTAATATGACTAGATATAGGAGAAGAGGCAGAGGGAGTTGATTCTGTTTAGTAACTAATGATGTTAACTAGGGAACCATTTATAGCACTTCAAGAGGATGATAAAGTACTCTCTAACATCATAAGAAATCATTATGGAGCAGACAAGCAATCATCAGGTATGCCAACAAGTCCTTTGCATTTTCTTCTTCCATATGAAAGTTCTTTAGATTCTCTTGCAACCACATACATATTTCATACATTATTACCACAAGAGGTTCAAACCTCTTGTCTATCTAAAATATCAAATGTTAAGTTAGTCACTCCAGTAGAGGTTGCCTCAGGAAGAAATCTGAATGTCAATAGTCAATTAGTAGAAGATCAAAGATTGACATTAATAGAACTACTCAAAGCCCAACAACAAGCCTTCACATGGGACTATCATGACATTAAGGGATTAAACCCTGCATTGTGTACCCATAGGATTTATATCAGAGAAGATTGTAAACAGTTAGACAACCTAGGAGAAGGATCAATCCTACCCTAAGAGAAAAAGTTAAAGAGGAACTACAAAGGTTTCTTAATGCAGGATTCATTTACCCAATTTCAAACAGTCAATGGGTGTCTCCCCTGGTTATAATTCCAAACAAAGGGGGGAAATGGAGAGTTTGTGTAGACTATAGGGAGCTCAACACTGCTACTAAAAAGGATCACTATCCACTGCCATTCATAGATCAAGTATTAGATTCTATAGCAGGAAAGCAATATTTTTCATTTTTGGATGGGTTCAGTGGTTATAATCAGATCAGAATAGCTTTGGAGGATCAAGAGAAGACTACATTTACATGCCCCTGGGGTAATTATGCCTATTTAGTTCTTCCTTTTGGTTTATGTAATGCTCCTACAACCTTTCAAAGGGTTGTCCTTAGTATATTCTCATATATATCCCATGATTGTATGGAAATTTACATGGATTATTTTACTGTTTATGGGGCCACCTTTAAGGAGGCATTACAAAATCTGGCTAAAGTGTTGCAGCGGTGTAAGGATCACAATTTGTCCCTCAATAGTGAAAAATGCTTTATGATGATGCAAGAAGGAATAGTGTCGGGACATCGTATTTCTCAATCAAGCATTCAAGTAGATCCAGCCAAAATCAAGGTAATACTTGCTCTTCCCGCCCTTGCAAAACAAAAGGATGTAAGAAGGCTTTTAGGCCATGCAAGGTACTATAGGAGATTTATCAAGGACTTCAGTCAGATAACAGGACCTATGTATTCTCTATTAATAAAATATGTTGAGTTTGAATGGAAAGCTACATGTGAAGAGGCATTTTCTGAACTAAAGAAAGCCTTAACTCAGGCTCCTGTGCTTAAGGCGCCGAATTGGTCCCTTCTTTTTCACATTCATACAGATGTATCCGATTTTGCAATAGGAGCAGTTTTGGGGCAGAAGCAAGGAGTTTTGGAAAATGCAATTTATTATATCAGTAAAAATTTGTAGGGACCAGAGCTGAATTATATTGTCACTAAAAAGGAAATGTTAGCTATCATCTATGCCCTTAATAAGTTCAGGCACTATATAACTGGTTATCAAATATTTGTACATACTAATCATGCAACCATACAGTACCTCGTGAACAAAAGAAACATTACAAGTAGGTTGGCAATATGGTTATTGTTAATGGAGGAATTTGACATTACTATCATAGATAAACCAGGTAAAGCAAATGTGGTGGCAAATTTTCTATCTAGAACTCAAACACCAGACAGTACTGAAGCCATTGATGACTCTTTTCCAGATGAGCATTTGTTTTCAATTAATTTGAGTAGTCCATGGTATGCTGACATATCTAACTACTTAGCAGCTTCCAAGATACCTCCTCATTTCTCACCAAAAGAAAAGAGAATGCTTGTAGAAAATAACTTCAACTTCTCATGGATAACAGATTGCTTATTTTATACAGGAACAAATCAAGTTATGAGGCGCTATATTAGAGAAAATGAGACATATGATATACTTCACACCTGTCATGATGAGCCTTATGGAGGTCACTTTGCAACCAAAAGAACAACTCTCAAGATATTTACTATAGGATATTATTGGCCAACCTTGCACAAAGATGCAGCCAAATATACCAGGAAATGTGACAGATGTTAGAGAATGGGAAGACCAACTCGGTCAGATGAAATGCCTTTACACCCACAGGTGGTTGTTACACCATTTGACAAATCGGGCTTAGACTTTATTGGGTCGATTAATCCTCCATCCAATGGTCAATCATACATTCTAGTTTGTACAAACTATGTCAAAAAATGGATAGAAGTCAAAGCATTCAAGCATGCTAGGGATAATAAGTTAGCAAAAAATTGTATGAAGAGATCTTCACTAGGTATGGGGTTCCTAGAGAAATTATAACAGATCAGGGGGCACAATTAACTTCAACTTTAATCACCGCCTTGGTTAATGAATACAATATCAGGCATAGGAAATCCACTCCCTATCACCCTCAGGCTAATGGACAAGCAAAAATTACTAACAGGTACCTTGAATCAATATTGACCAAAACAGTAGCTCTTAACTGCAAAGATTGGTCTAGCAGGTTATTTGAAGTAGTATGGGCTTATAGAATAACTTGGATAACCACAACGGGGTTTACACCTTTTGAGATGGTATATGGAAAGAAAGCAATGATGCATGTGGAATTTGAGCATAAGACTTTGAGAACGATTATTGCCTTGGATATGACTCTTTCTGCAGCACAAGAGGAAAGGCTCCTGCAGCTTAATGCCTTAGATGAGATAAGAAAACCAGCTCTACAACACACCAAATCTGTGCAAAATCAATGCATGAAGTGGCATGATCGCTATATCAAAGATAAATCATTCACATCAGGTGATTGGGCCCTTCTCTATGATTCAAGGTATAAAGATAACTTGGGAAAGTTATAGACACAATGGTTAGGACCTTATGAGATAGTTGAAACATTCTCCAACGGTCTTGTCCGCTTATCCACAATTGATCCTGTCAGATTTCAACTATTAGTCAATAGTCATTGTTTGCGCTTGTATCACAAGCCTCTCAACAAGGAAGAATTTTTGCAGCAGTTTTCCACGTTCGAAGATGCCGAGATTCCTACAGCAACTGGCGACGACTTTGTCGTTACCTCTTCGTCCTAGATCTTTGCTACATCATAATAAATACTTTCATGTCCAATGGAAGTACATTTCTCTGCAATAAATACCCATTCCATATTCACTCATATCTTTCCACTCTCTTCACCAATTTCCACCTCATTTCCCATGCATGGCGGCTCAATGTCCTTGACTGCAGATATTTTTGTGTGATATTAGGTATGCTCGTGTGTATTTATTTTTGCTACATGTATATAATTAAACCATATCAACTATCATTATGATATTTTGCATAGTATCCTTTTCAATCCTCCTCTGCATGTGTGGACACTTGTTAAACCTTAGGTTGGGGGGGAAGGTACGTTGGAAAGTACGTTAATAATTACTCTAGCAGGAATTCCTATGTCATCCCAGATTGCGTTTTAATTTTTTCAAATTTGTTTTAGTTTGGGATGATATTTTGTACTCTGTCTTTCTGTCTGCCTAGAGTTATTTTAGTATTATACTTGGGTTCCGGCCAAGTAGAGTATATTCCAGTCACAAAAATTGGACAAATTTATGCCATTAGAGCTTAGAAAGTATCATAGCTACAATGGGTGGTCCGCTTGTTCATCATGAGCCGACGATTCATGAAATCCTTCTTCAGGATCAAGATTGCGAACCAATATTCTGCAAAAGTGGATGGTTAGATTATTCCTTGAAGTTGACTGAATTTAATGAAGACATTGCGAGGGAATTTACCTGCACACTTTCAAATGGGGAAGCCTAGGTAAAAGGTTTGCGAGTTGTGGTGACAGAGGAGCGGATTACAGTGGTAACTAGGTTGCCAATAGACGGAGAAAAGAACCTAGAATCTAAGGACGCACGCAGTGCAAGAGAAGAGTTTTCACGATAAGGAGACCCACCGTTAGTAATAGATAGACAAGGAAATAGGCGAGAATCTCTTCCTCCTGAATGGAGAACTGCAACATTATATGTTTTGAAGTATTTAACCTGTGAAGGAAGGTTCTCGTGTCTACATTCTCATCACTTCAAGCTTCCGAGTCATCTGCGCCATGGGAGAAGGATGAATGTTTCAAACGTGTTGTACAACCTTCTTTCTATAAGCACAGCTGAAACGTGGAAAGGTAGGCCTCACTCTGTTTCTCACCATTGCCTAATTAAGCTATTGGTTGAAAGATCTTTAAGGGATGTCTCTCTAATGATTTGGTAAGAATTTGTTGAAGTTAGAAGGTTTAGGGTAGAAAATGCAAATTCTGAGGAACCACTTCCATCTCAAGGACTGCTGGAAAATCTTGAAAAACTTGGTTCCCCTATTGAAACCTCGTCCTCCAGAATGTCACTGGAACAAAGTGTTCCTGCAACAGAGGAACCCTTACAAGAAAAAGCTACAGGGGTTCCTTCTCACCTGATGAAAACTAGGGTTGTCGTACGAAAGGAAAAAGCAAGGAGAAACAGGTTGACATTGAAAAGAGGGAAGAGAAAAACAAAAGTGAGAATTTACCCCCTCCTGTGGCCAAGAGAAGGAAAGTTACAAAAGCAGTTTCTCCTATAACCACTATGGTGGCTGAGGAGTTATCTACATGAATTAGTCCTGTAGCCGCTAAAGGGAAATCACAGAGAAGCAGTGGTAGGCTCCAGAAAAAGTTTAAAAATCTAGATCAATTAGCAGAGCCAAATGTTACCATTTTGGTTGATTCACCAGAACAAGAGCCACACAATCCACCTCACAATGATGCTCCTCCTTCTCCACCAAGGGAACTCCAAAGGGAACAAGAACCACAACTACATGAAGAGGAATAACTACAAAACATTGAGCAGCCGCAGGATGAAGTAGGCTTTGAAGGGTTGGATAACTTAGCGTCTGCTGCAGAATAGGTTATTGAAGCAGGGAGAAAAGTTGAAAAGATGAATCCTAGGGAACCTATTCATAAACCACCTACTTCCCTTATGAGTCATGCAATGACACTTGCCCTCTTTCAGGAGTGAGACTTGGAAAAGGTAAAAATGCATATGATAATCGACCGATAGAAGAAAATTATTGAACAAAAAGACAAGGAAGTTGCTCAGTTAAAAACTGAGGTGGAAACGATAGCCACTATGGTACCACAACTAATGCAGTGTCGAGCTCCTCCTCGTATTTATTCTTTGTATTTAAAAGAGAAGCATATCAGTTTATAGATGATGATAATTGTTAGGGATTTGAGTCCCTCAGTGCAGACACCTAAGGAATTTTACAATGTTTATCAGACATCTCCTACTACCATTAAGAACCTACTCTGTGAATTCTATTTACATAACTATGTTGTTCTGGATGATGTTGATTGGAACCCTCTCCTCTACATTGGGGATATCCAATTGAGAGCTCTCATGTCATAAATGCAGAATGAAATAGCAAGAGGAGAATAGTTTCAAGTTCACATGAAGGAAGAGATTGACTTGTCCCTGCCATTAAGGATTGAATCAAGATAGCCTAGGAGACTCTATTTCGACTAGCAAAAGATTGTTTATGAGCCAGATTTTGCAAAAGATATTCTACCTTTAAGAGAGGTGTACAAAGAGTATGGACAGATGGTTCGAAGGGAAGGACATGTAGGAACAAGACATTTAATCCAACGATGGAATAGCCTGCTAGACGACCTAAGGCAATCTGAGCCACACTCCTCTCAAAACTACCATGTCATGCTACATAGAGCACCCAAATATATGCACTTGGGAAGAACAAAGGGAAGACATTGGTTGCCTCTCAGTTTTCAGCCTCCAATCCTCCTGTGGCCATTGATGGGATGCAGGGTTAATGATCCGCTATATAGTGAAGCAGCAAAATGTACTAGGTAGACAAGATTGGAGAAAATGAAAGGATTCTATTGGAGTTTGTCTGCAGGTGGTTCTAGGCAAGTTACTCCTGGCAATTTCAGAATCAATGCCAAGATTCATAATTTTTCTGTTGCTGGAGGACCATCAAGAAGTTAGGCTAGGGGGAGATGATGAGCCTAAATAATGGCTCTATTTTGATAGATTTTTGGTATAGTACTCCTGCCTAGGTCTTGTGGTTAGTTGATATTTGGATCAGGATACCCTCTTAGTTGATACCTTTTAAGTATTTCTGAAACTGATTTGACTTATACTTAAGGTTGTCATATGATGGGTTTTAAATGATTTATCTATGTAAATATCTAAAATCAATCTTAAGTATGGTTTAACTTATATCATGTTAGCATTAGTATATACACATGTTTGTTGTGCCCGTTAACAACATGTTGTAGGGTCGACGAAGGAAAAGGAGAGACTAAGTAGCGGTTTAAAGAAGTACCAAGTATATAGCCGTAATACAGACCCAGTCAAAGGAAAGTAGTGATGAGGGAGATCAAAGCCACTTGACTGGTTCTTCAGTGGAATGATTTATGAAACATTAACAACTGTTCTTAGTGGAGTTTAGATCTAGGAAGCTAGTCATGCTATATTTTCTTAGCTACAGGACAAATGTTATGTTTTCTTGCGCTGACTTCTTCTTCTGTTTAAATAAATCTTGTTCGCCTATTCCGTAGGAATGTGATTGATCAATTAAGAATCTGTTATAAGTTTCCATATAAATAAAGAGGTCTTTCTCTCCTCTCGATATAGAGAAGAACGACCATAATATTTGTAATACTCAGTCTTTTGATATTTTATGTATTTTTCAGAGTCAAAATGAAATAAAGAGATCAATGTGATTTTGAAAGCTCAACAGTTATAATCTGAAAGTTCTAGATATGCTCACTCAAGGGGGACCACTTGGTGAGTAATCCTTCGTGTTTTCTAGATAGCTTTCATTTACAATAGTAGTTGTTTCGATAATTGTCTGTTCCTGCAACCACAATGACAGAATAGTTATTGTTCGCTTGCCGAAACATTATCGTTTAGTAGTAGTTGTTTGAGTGATTTCCAGTTGTGAATTCAAATTAATTGATAGTTCATTAAGATTTATTATCTTTCTTTCAAAGAATTTCCTTTTCTGTCGTAGCATAGAATGGTTGCCACATGAACTTGGTGCACATGCAGTGCTAGCCTATTTCAAGTTTACGTCCCTGGTTGATAAGAAAATGAGCCTTTGCTGTAGGAAAGCTAGTTATTCAAGGATATCCAATCTCTGAATTGTGTTTTATTACTTAGTTGCCATTCTAGTTGTGAGGACCAACAATAACATCACTCAAATATGAGAAACTGAATGGATTTGTAATGCATTAACAAAATTCCTTTAGTCTTAATAGATTTCAACAAGAATTGATTAACTAGTTCACTTATCTAACTCATTTACATCAAAATATAACCTATTTATAGATCTAGGTAGCCTCCTCAGTACATCATTTTTTAATCACATCATTTATCAAGATTTCATATATTCTAGTAGTTACAATTTACAACACATTAAAATCTATTAGCAAATGACAACTCAAACATATCGAAGGGACATTTATTTACTTAAATTCTATTTTAAAGCTATTTTATTTTGTTTATATTGTTTGCTTTATTTTATCTTAGGAGCTATTTTATATTTGTTTTATTTGTTTAGAAGTATTTTTTAAACAAATAAAATAATTATTAAGTAAATAAAATATATCTTAAGTCAATAAAATAAATGTTAAAAAGAATACCAAACAAAGTGGGTAATTGAATTCCTTAATTTTACTATAGAAGCTACTCCATCATCAATCATTGACTACACTTTTATGGTGGATGAATATTCAATTGATAGCGAAGAGGGGAATGCCTCTATATAGTAGGGATACTAGAAGTCCTATAATGGTTCATCATGTAGGCTTTTAGGGTAGTAATGCTATAAAAGAATGTAAAAAGCATATAATATATGATTGATATTTTATAATCATAGACTCTCAAACACTTCTTTAGTGGATTTTTAACATACGACTCCACCGTCTTTTTTGTATAATGACCCTCTATGAAGGAGCACTCTTAATTTTGAAATAACTCTTAAATAAATAAAAATAGTTCTTGAATAAACAATTTAAATAAAATAAAATCAATAAAGTAAAATTAAATAACTTTAAATTAAATAAAAATAAATAATTTCAAATATATGTAAAGTATACATTTTATATTAAATAAAATAATTTAGTACCTATATTTCTTGACCTTTTTTATATATAAAAGATCTAAGAGATTAATCAACAATAGAATGGTACATGGGCACATATTTACAATCATATGAAGCATTGTTTTGGGGGTTTATAAGGAGTTTGGGATGAGGTTGAAAACTAACAAACCTTTACAATATCATATTTGGAAGGGGGCAAGGGAGATTAATATATTTTTAAGCTTGTGTAGCATGAAACTTATGTAGTTGAACCTATAAACACCCCACATTCACCACTAATTTTTCTCTTTCTATTTTTTTTATTTATAAAAAAAAAAATTATTTAATTAATGAACCCCACATTAACCACTCTACTACTTTCCTATAATTAATTAAGTAAATCATTGCTTAATTAAATACACTCCATAGTTGTCAATGGGGTTGTGCTTAAATAGAAAGGCCATAAGTTTCTAAAGATGGAGATCATGCTGAAATCCCCAAAGTGACATCTTAAGTTGGAATTCTAAGTGGTAGCTCTTGGAATTCTATTGTGGCTTCTTGTAATGTATGGAAATATGGTTCACTAGTTTAACTATGTAAATAAGAAATTAGCCTATTTCCAAGCAAGATTAACATTAAAGAAGAATGAAATCAATAGATTCGAACTCAATTATATGAAAAGGGTTGAATGATGCTTAGATTCCACTCCTCTTTGTTCAAGAGATGAAATGGATAATGCAAAGATGAAAATTGAATGCTAGATTTAGGGATAAAAATAGAAAATTGACATAAATTAACATTAACAAGCAGTTGCAGGTTTGATATGAATCCTGTAAGAACATATCTAAGATGAAGAAGATGAATGAGACTTGTGACTATAATATGAGCTTGAGAAAGTGAGACAATGGAGCTCCAAGTGACCCTATCCCCAAAATGTTGGATGTGAACAAAATTAACTATTACAGAACCAAAATGATGCTCAAAACCTACCCCATAAGTTTCACCAAAAATTTGTGGGACAGAGTTTCCGCCTCTACTTTTCATGCCTGTAAAAGGTGGATCTGCTCGTCGTCTATCTACTTTGCCTAATTTGAGATGTATAGCTTCTGAGCCTATCGCTTGCACACATAAGAATAGAAAAGGTGTTGTGGATAGAGGTTTTCCTAAATCAAATCTTGGGTTTGGAATTAACCCTTTAATTGAAATGTAATGGAAGTGTGAAGCAAGCCTTCAGGGAAAAAAGGCTAGATCTAAATTGAAATTCTTGGAATTGAAATGATTGACTGAATTGATTATACCTTTAATTGGTGATGCATTGTTCTTAGGATAAGTCCTCCATGCATCAATGCAATAATATGATAAGTCACATAAAATCCATCATGAAATCATAATTGAAACACAATAGAAGATGCCTCGATGTAGCTTGTTGCTCCTTAGATTTGTATTTTCTCTTGAATTGGAGTAATAAAATATAGATAAGATAATACGATAGCGGGACTTTTCTCTGCAATCCTAAACCGGGAGGCGATGAGATTTGCAGGGTGGGTGACACAAACATTTGAGCGACTGGCTCTGTGACCTCTGCAACCCTAAATCAAGAGGCGACGAGATCGACATGGTGGTGAAGGAGTGAGAATCGAAGTTAGGGTTTTTAGGAGTTTGGCATTGCTCTTCCTTTGTTAAAGAGCCGACTAGTTTGCAGAATAAGACATTTATATTGGCCACTAGAATCACAGTTTGCAGCATCAGAATCACAGTTTTGACTCCTTATTTTTGGTTTTAGCTGGTTGTAAAAGCATATTTGAGCATTTGATCAATTTTAAGGTATTGATTAACCCCAAGTGATGCAGCGAGCCGTGCAACCAGGGTTTCTAGGGCCAGGGCATGTGGGAGTTAGGCGAGCTTTGTGGCAGTTGCATGATGTTTTATCAGAAGATAGGCATTCTTTTGGTGGATTTCAGCGGATTCCAAGTAGATTGCAGGTTCAGGGGAGAGAAAGAAGGTTTTTGCATTGTCATTTCGAATGCCGTCTAGATCAAACACCACAACCCCCCTTTGACATCTGTGAGGGGACACCACCATTGTCACCTCCTTCTCTATCTGATTCACACTCTAATCTTGTTAATATTCCATCATATGTGACCTGGCCAAACAATACCCATTTGATAAACCCCAAATTTCTTTCAACCCCAAACAATCTTCCAATAAACAATTTGCACCAAGGAGCACCCTTCAAACCAAAAAAGGTTACATAAAGTTGGAGAAAGAAAACCCCTTGCACATATCTTCCCAATTCTCTAGCACAAAATTCGGATACATAAGGTAATGGGCAAATTTCAAATGATACATCTAAAGAGGGTAGTCGGGTTTCAGTCTCGCCAAAGGTCACAAACGTTGCTAACATTGGAGAACTAGGCAAATCTAAGGGTGTGTATAAGATCGTTTTGTCGGACCACCTTATTCAGCCTCAAATAGATTTTTTACATGCCACAACCCTCATTGGTAAACTTCATTCTTCTATTTCCGTTATGCATCTTTAATTTTGGGCTAAACAGAATTGGTTGGGCTTGAAGGATATTTTTTTGATGGATAAGCAATCTCTCATTTTCATTGCCATTTTTTATTCCAAAGAGCATAGAAATTGTGTTCATAGATATAAGGGGTGGTTTTGTAAGGGTGTTGGTATTATCACTTTGGTGTGGGTCCCAAATTTTAGTCTGGATTCAGTCCCTCCCCTTTTTCATGCCTTTTTGGATTACTTTCCCAGGGCTCCTGCTTGAATATCATGATCCAGATATTGTGGAAATTTTGGCTAATCAAATGGGTATTTTCATCAAGCATGACCTTAACCCATATGAACTTGCCCATTTAAATGTTAGGGTATGCCTTCTGCTAAACCTCACAAATCCACTTCCTAAGTCTATTTTAATCACTTCCTCCATAGGGAAATGGAATCAAGACATTTGCATACAGGGTAATAAAGATGTTGATGACCGTATAGATAAATTGGGTCATTTTAATTCAGTGTCAAGGATCGAGTATTGATGTTGTTAGGGTTTGCAAGGATTTTGTGACTGATTTCCATAAATGCTCCTTTTATCAGTCTGTTGCATCTCCTTCTTCTACACCAAGTGGGATAACAAGTGTAGCTGACTTATCAGAGAGTCCCGTACCTTTGAATAATATTGACAATGTTGCAAGACCTTTCTAGGTTGTTCAGATTCAGGAAGATCCTCAATATTTCTTTGATTCCTTCTCAATTCTTTTCGGGTTCTATGGAACATGTTTTACTACCAACAAAAAAAAGAACAAAGCCCTCCAATTGGAAGAATTCTCCGGAATCTCATGTTGTTATCTCTGGTTCATGTTCTCTGCAAAAATTTGTGGGTAGATACAAGAATATATCTTTTAGGATTCACTGCTCTTCAATCCTAGTTGATTAGTTGTATAAGAACATATTTGCTTCCTCTCTCTTTAGGAAGCTTACTTATTCTTTTATGAGTTTAACTTCTATGGGGCCCTTAGATTTTCAATTCCAGGAAATTTCTCTTTCGTAGAATGCAAAGGATAACCTGGTTCACAGCTTGATGTTTAATTGCCAACCTTTCCATGTGGTTGGTTGCAATCTTCCCACTGTTGGATCCTCATTGAATGCTCCAAATATCGAATTAATGGCACATGATATCCTTATCTCTGTCGTATTGAATTTGATTGATGAAATTGCTCTCGAGGAATTCCCAAAAATTCAGGATGTCCCTTTTGTTGGTGCTATGCCTCTCGCTCTTAATACTTCGCCATCCACTTTTTCACCCCTTTTGGAATCTAGTCATGTTGATTACCTTGTGGCTGAAGATAATTCATATCAGCCCTTTCAACCTCCCACACGACTCGACTTTGATTTTTCTCAACATCTTTCTCTTGCTCAGCTAGTCTCTTCATCTCCTCTGTTATCTAAAACACCTAAAAAAAGAGGTCGGAAGCCCAAGATTCTTAAAATCCAAGAAGAGATTGCAGCTTGTTTCCAGTCTACAATTGTAGACAAATCTTCACCCCATTCAAGACCTAGAAGAACACGTTGTTCTTCTCAGGTGCAATGAGGATCATATCTTGGAATGTCATAGGTTTGAATGCCTCTGACAAGAGGGGGCAGATCAAGCAGCAGCTGGATTCCTCCCAAGCAGACATCATTTTATTACAAGAAACAAAGCTTTCTGATGAAGCCTCTCAAAATATTTTTAAAAAATGGACTTTATGGGATTTAATACACGTTCCTACAGTAGGGGCTTTTAGTGGTATTCTGACCCTATGGAATCCCAAGACAATCAAAGCAAAAACCTTGAACCAAGGGACAAATTGGCACCTTCTTCTTATTGAAAATTTTGATTTATCCTTCCTCCTCTTTAATATTTATGGTCCAACGGCTCCTCATGAGAAACACGCTCTTTGAAATACTTTATCTTGTTAGATCTATTAGCAGGGAATTCAAAAAATCATCTTAGGAGGTGATTTTAATGCCATTTTGTCTCAGGATGAGAAACAGGGAGGCAACCCTACTACTTCTAAGGTAATTGATGACTTTAGATCTTTTGTGTCTGATAACGCCATTTCAGACATTTTACCTTCTAATGGTCAATTTACATGGACAAACCGGAGAACTTCCTTTCAAATTGCAATTAGATTGGACATGTTTTTCACTTGATATGAATGGATCCTTCAGAAATATACTTTCAGCTCTAATATTCTATCTTTCTCTGGATCTGACCATTTTCCTATCTCATTATGCTTGGATAAACATGAAGTTTCTCATCATAGATATTCTTTTAAATTTTAAAGAATGTGGTTTTGGCACCCACACTTTCATGCTTTGCTTCGTCAATGGTGGGTAAGTGCCCCCTTCTGTAGGGGGAACAAAATATTTCAATTCTATATGAAAATGCAATTTGTAAAAGCAAATATCAAAGTCTGGAATAGGGAAGTATTCAAAAACATCTTTGCAGAGAAATCATATGTAGAGAAGGAGTTAAAGGACATCAACGAACTTATCTTTTCTAATGGTTTTAATCCTAAAACCTTCTCAAGGCAGAAGTATTTACAAAGTTATTGCGAATAATTATGCTCTAGAGAGGAGGTGTATTGGAGACAAAAATCAAGGGAGCTATGGCTAAAAGATGGGGATAAAAATACTAAGTTCTCTCAGGCATCTGCAAAGATTAAGCAAGCTGCATCTACTATCTTTTCAATCAATGCCTCTTTTTTGGGTGTAAAATTAACTAATAAACAAGAAATTAGGGAAGAGGGTAAACTCTTCTTTAAAAATCTTCTTGCTCCCTCTCCTCCATTTTTTCCTGAGGAGTCCAGTGTCGAGGTATTGTTAGATTCCATCCATTGTCTAATTTCACAGTGTGATAATGATTATCTGATGCAACCTTTCTCTCTTGCTGAACTCCAATAGGTACTAGTTATGATGGCTCCTGACAAGTCTCCAGGTCTTGATGGGTTTAACTATGTTATTTTTGTTGGCATTTGGCATTATAACAGACAAGGAGAGATTGTTGGCATTTCAATAAGAATATTGAGAAGGTTGTTGATGATTATGGATATAATTGATTAAGGATGTTTACTGTCTTAATATTATTATTTTGTCATTGATGTCAAGAAATTGATTTTCTAATTCAGTATGATGTTGCCATATCTTGAGAAGTATGATTTGACGACTATAAAGATGTCGATAAAAGACACTGAAAGAATATGATGAATAAGGGGAGGAATAAGTTATTCAATGGGCAACTATTACCGAGTTAGACAATGATGAGATCATGATGTTTAGATTGTTTTGATATCATACATATGTTATTTATTGTAAGGTTAATACTATACTATGTTACTGAGCAAAGAACCTAGTCGGTAAACCCTAAGGTTATCGCTAATGGTTAATGAAGGCAGAATGTCTACCGAGTGAAGTTTAGTATTTACTGAGTTGCAATCGAGTAATAACAGAATGCATTGAACAAATAAAAGCATTATTTAATGAAGGAAGCTGATGAGCTGGCTATGATTAAATGATTGGTATGCTGTGAATGAAGTTTGTTAAAGAATCTATGGCAAAGGAAAATCGACAGGAATATCTACAGCTCAGATTGAACCGCAATACCCTAGCACAAGTTCCAAGAAATGTATGCAAGTTCCAAGGTGGGGTAAAATGTTTTCAGATCAAAGGATATATTGAACCTAGTCAAAGTATGAAGATCTGATGGCTATGATTGATCATGGGAAATGTGATCAAGGAGATTAAGCGGTTGGCGAATTGTTTATAAATAAGGAACTGTTGATAAACAATGTATGTGGGCAAGTGTATGCACAGGGATGCTACATAGTGATTACCGAGCACAAAAGCTTGAAGACCTGTTTGAATAACAAAGTATAGAGCCCAGTGGATGGACAAGATTAGTCCTATTGTATTGAGCAAATAAGAATCTGCTTTAGCATTTTAGATGTGAAGTTGCAGATAGATTTTTATTACTATTATTTTCTGAAGTGACAGAAAATCTCTTAACCGAGTGGACTTAACAATCTTATTTGTAAAACCCTCTAGCAAGGTGATATTCTGATTGAGTGTTTGAAATCCTTTAACAAGGTCACTTCTAACAAGGTGAAGATCCTAACAGATCTGAGGGAAATCCCTTAACCGGTTCACATCTAGCAATGTGTTTGTAATCTTTAACATGATTTGCTTTTAACCGAGCATACTCTAGAAGAGTATATTTCTTAGTGGGTCCGAAATCCCACAGTGGTTTTTCCCTATTTGGGTTTTCACGTTAAATCTGGTGTTATGAGTGTTATGATGTTTATATGCTTTTGAGTTTGCATGTTTAGCATTTTTGGTTATATTACTAAAGTATATGTTACCGAGGTTGAATCTGTTGTTTTTATGGAAGATTAAGTTTGTATGATTCACCCCCCCCTCTCATCTTATTAGCTTGGCATCTGTACTTAACATTAAGTATCAGAACTATCAATTGGTATCAGAGCTTTGGACTCCGGAAGAAAAAGTTTAAAGGTACTTGAGGCAAAGATCCAAAGATGTATAAGAGGGATGCACCAAAGTTGAACAAGTCAAGTTTCTCTACATGGCAGAAAAGGATGAAGCTGCACCTATTAGGAGTTGGAGAATATGCTGTATATTATCTGGAGAATGATTTCATTACACCGAGCACCTATCCATTGACAATGGAAGAGATAAAGGAAAAGCAAGAACATATTCAAGCAATGATTGAAATAACATCTACATTGATCGATTCAGAGTTTAATGATCTAGAAGGCTGCAATGATGCAAAGGCAATGTGGGACAAGCTCATATTTGTGTATGGTGGAGATGAACATGTTCAAAGAGCAAAAGTGGATAATCTAAGAGGACAACTTGAATCTATGAGGATGAATGAAGGTGAGAACATAACCCAGTACAGTACAAGACTAAAGGAGATTGTCGATCAAATCAAAGGAGCAGGTGGAACTATTGAAGAAAAGGATATAACAAGTAAGTTGTTAAGAACCCTTCTACCGGCTTATGTAATCCGAGTCTCTGCAATCAATGAATTGAGGTCTGTACCCAATATGCCAGTTTCTTTAGATGCTACTATTGGTAAGCTACATGCATTTGAGTTAAGTAACTTTGATAACAGTGGGTCATCGGTAAATAAAGTTGAATCTGCATTTAGTTCTTTTCATATTGGTGAATCTGATTATTACAATGATAGAATGAGTAAGTACGCTAAAGGGGATCACAGTGGAGCAAGTGAAAGATTTCACAAGAACATGGAGGAAGTACACAAACTGTATGAGGAAATCAAAAAGCAAGAAGAGTTTGAAGCACTTTTAGCCAGAAGGTTACCAAGAGGCAAAGGTGAGTATAAAGGAAAACTACCTTTGAAATGTTTCAATTGTGATAAGATAGGACATATGGCTTCTAACTGTCCTGACAAAGATTCTACTGAAAAGAGAGATTACCGAGATGATAGACAGAAAGATAATCATTACAGAGGACACCGAGACTTCAGAAGAAGAGATAGAAAGTCATGCTTAATAGCCGATGAGGAATCCAATGATGATAAATCAGATGAAACTGATACAGAGGAAGTAGTTTATGTGGCTATCAAAGATGGATCAGATGAAGAAAGGTATGAAGAAAAATCCCTAATATCTCACATAAATACTAATGATTCTTGGATCATAGATAGTGGATGCTCACATCACATGACAGGTGATAAACACAAGTTTGTTATGTTAGAAGACTATGATGGAGGCTATGTAAGATTTGGTAATGATGCACCATGTCCGGTAAAAGGTAAAGGATCTATAACACTTCTTGACAATGCAAGATGCAATGATATTTATTGGGTTGAAGGTTTAAAATACAATTTGTTGAGTGTAGCACAGCTAAACAATACAAGATACCGAATAGAATTTTAGAAAGGAATTGTCAAAGTTCATGACAAGAATGGAAAGTTAGCTGCTACTGGGACACAAACAAAAGGTAACACATTTCACCTTGACTCAACTCGGAATAAATGTCTGTATGCAAAGATAGATGATACCTAGTTATGGCATAAAAGGTTTTGTCATGTCAATTTTGATAATCTGATCAAAATAAGCAAGAAGCACCGAGTAGGAGGTCTACCAAGTCTTGAAAAACCTAAGAATGCCATGTGCTGAGGATGCCAGATGGGTAAAAAGACAAGATCAAGCTTTACAAGTAAGTCCTACACTTCTAAGGAAATTTTAGATCTTGTGCACACTGATCTTCGTGGTCCTATGAAAGTTCAAAGTTATTATGGTGATAAATATTTCATATTATTTGTGGATGATTACTCAAGGTTGATGTCAATTATGTTTTTAAAAGGAAAATCAAAAGCTTTTCAAATGTTTAAATGGTACAAGGCAAGAGTTGAAAATAAAACAGGAAGACAACTAAAATGTCTTAGATCAGATAGAGGAGGAGAGTTCACATCTGATGAGTTCAACTTATTCTGCAATGATCATGGTATAAAAAGACAAGTCTTTGCACCGAGAACTCCACAACAAAATGGAATTGCTGAGAGAAGAAACAGATCTATTGTGGATTGTGCCAGAACCCTGATGATTGAAAAGAAAGTGCCACAAACATTTTGGAGAGAAGCAATAAGCACAGCAGTTTACACCCTGAACTGAGTACAACTAAAGAAAGGAACTTTGAAGACACCATATGAAATCTGGTATGACAAGAAACCTAATGTAAGTTATTTTAAAATCTTTGGAAGTAGATGCTATGTACACAAAGATGATAGAAATGGAAAGTTTGATCAGAAAAGTGAAGAAGGAACATTTCTTGGTTATTCTTCTAGAAGCAAAGCATTTAAATGTCTGATCAAATCATCTAACAAAATAGTACAAAGTGCAAATGTGAAAATTGATGAATTTGCAGAAAGAAATGATGAAGGAAATTCCAAAGAACCAGAAGATTATGATGAATTTATCTATGTTCAACCGACAAGTCTTACCGAGAGAACTGTTGAAGGAAATGAAGGGAATATCCAGTTACCGAGTGATGAAGAAGATCATACAGAGCCTACCGAGCCTATATTAGCCAAGTATGTCAGAAGACATCATGCATCAAGTTAGATTATAGGAGATAAGGATGATCTAGTAATGACAAGGAACAAACTGAGACATAACACATGTTTGATATCTGAATTTGAACCGAGAATAGTGAAAGAGGCATTTAACAGTGAAGATTGGATAAATGGTATGACAGAAGAGATTGATCAAATCAAGAAGAATGATACATGGACACTGGTCCCAAGACCGAAGGACAAAAATATAATCGGTACAAAGTGGATTTTCAGAAACAAGCTAAATGAAAAAGGTGAGGTCATTCGAAATAAAGCAAGACTAGTTTGCAAAGGTTATGCCCAAGAAGAAGGAATTGATTATGGTGAGACTTTTGCACCTGTGGCAAGACTTGAAGGAGTAAGAACATTGTTGGCATATGCTGCTTACAAGAATTTCAAGGTATATCAAATGGATGTCAAATCTGCATTTCTGAATGGTATATTAGAAGAAGAAGTTTTTATTGAACAACTTGAAGGATTTGTTGAAGACAAGAATAAAGATCAGGTATATAAATTGAACAAAGCTTTATATGGTTTGAAACAAGCACCTAGAGCATGGTATGAAAGATTGCACTCTTATTTAATTAAGATTGGTTTTATAAGAACAAGTGAAAACAGTAACATGTACATGAAGAATGATGAAAATGGAATACTGATCTCAGCCATATTTGTTGATGATATTATCTTTTGTGGAAATGACTCTCTATGTAAGAACTTTGGAAATGAAATGAGCAAATAATTTGAGATGTCATTAATTGGTGAGATAAAGTATTTTATAGGTTTACAGATACTGCAAATGAAAGATGAGATTTTCATTACTCAATCCAAGTACATAAAGGAAATCTTGAAGAAATTTGGAATGGAGGATTCAAAACCAGTAAGTACTCCTATGACTACCAACTGTAAACTATCAAAGAATGATGAATCTACATCTGTTGATGAGACACTTTACCGATCCATGATTGGAAAGTTGCAATATGTTGTTCACAGCAGGCCAGACATAGCACATGCAGTAGGTATAGTTGCAAGATTCTCTGCAGATCCTAAGGAAACACACATGACACCAATCAAGAGAATTTTTAGATACTTGAAAGGCATTGAAGATTATGGCTTAGTATATCAGAAAAGAAATGAGTTTGATTTAAAAGTTTATACTGATACTGATTGGGCAGGCAACATTGATGACAGGAAAAACACAAGTGGAGGAGCTTTCTTTTTAGGAGAAAGACTAGTGAGTTGGCTTAGCAAGAAACAAGGATGTGTTTCACAGTCAACAACAGAAGCTGAATACGTTGTTGCAACATTGAATTGTACCAACATAGCATGGATCAAACAACTGTTGGAAGGTATAAATGAGAAAGTTATCGAGCCAGTAATATATTCTATGACAATACTAGTGCCATTAACATTTCAAAGAATCCTGTTATGCACTCTAAGACAAATCACATCTCTATCAAATATCATTATCTTAGAGAAGAAGCTCAAGAGAAGAAAGTGGTGTTGGAGTATGTTAGCACAAAGTAACAAATAGCAGATATCTTCACCAAGCCACTGCCAAGGGACACTTTTGAGTATCTCAGAAGTAAGTTAGGGGTCCTACCCCTATCTTCTACTCACTGACCAAGTTCGGTGAAGACATCAATTCAATGACTCTACAGGATATCTTTTAGGAGTTGATGCTGATTTACACACTTTAGGATGTTTTCTAAAGGTGTGCAGGAAACAATACAGGGAATAGGAATTGAAGACATAAATGCTCTGACCAAGACTAAGTTGACACATAACAGCAGGAAATCACTTCATACAGGAAGGAATTATGTTTTAGTTCTTTACTTTTTGGCATTGTTGTCAAAGGGGGAGAAGACTAGAGAAAAGGAGTGGATACTAATTTATGGGGGAGAATTCTGATGACAGGGGGAGAGCATTTCAGCATTTCAGAATCTCACAGCAATCCGAATCAATTAGGTCAAATCAATTGGTTTTGTCATCAATGCCAAAGGGGGAGATTGTTGGCATTTGACATTATAACAGACAAGGAGAGATTGCTGGCATTTCAATAAGGATATTGAGAAGGTTGTTGATGATTATGGATATAACTGATTAAAGATGTTTACTGTCTTAATATTATTATTTTGTCATTGATGTCAAGAAATTGATTTTCTAATTTAGTATGATGTTGCCATATCTTGAGAAGTATGATTTGACGAGTATAAAGATGTCAGTAAAAGACACGGAAAGAATATGATGAATAAGGGGAGGAATAAGTTATTCAATGGGCAACTATTACCGAGTTAGACAATGACGAGATCATGATGTTTAGATTGTTTTGATATCATACATATGTTATTTATTGTAAGGTTAATAATATACTATGTTACCGAGAAAAGAACCTAGTCGGTAAACCCTAAGGAACCTAGTCCGTAGACCCTAAGGTTATCGCTATCGGTTAATGAAGGCAAAATGTCTACCGAGTGAAGTTTAGTATTTACCGAGTTGCAACCGAGTAATAATAGAATGCATTGAATAAATAAAAGCATTATTTAATGAAGGAAGCTGATGAGCTGGCTATGATTAAATGATTGGTATGCCATGAATGAAGTTTGTTAAAGAATCTATGGCAAAGGAAAATCGACAGGAAGATCTACAGCTCAGATTGAATCGCAATACCCTAGCACAAGTTCCAAGAAATGTATGCAAGTTCCAAGGCGGGGTAAAATGTTTTCAGATCGAAGGATACATTGAACCTGGTCAAAGTTTGAAGATCTGATGGCTATGATTCATCATGGGAAATGTGATCAAGGAGATTAAGCGGTTGGCGAATTGTTTATAAATAAGGAACTATTGATAAACAATGTATGCGGGCAAGTGTATGCACAGGGATGCTACATAGTGATTACCGAGCACAAAATCTTGAAGACCTGTTTGAATAACAGAGTATAGAGCCCAGCAGATGGACAAGATTAGTCCTATTGTATTGAGCAAATAAGAATATGCTTTAGTATTTTAGATATGAAGTTGCAGATAGATTTTTATTACTGTTATTTTGTGAAGTGACAGAAAATCTCTTAACCGAGTGGACTTAACAGTCTTATTTGTAAAACCCTCTAACAAGGTGACATTCTGATTGAGTGTTTGAAATCCTTTAACAAGGTCACTTCTAACAAGGTGAAGATCCTAACAGATCTGAGGGAAATCCCTTAACCGGGTCACATCTAGCAATGTGTTTGTAATCTTTAACAGAATTTGCTTTTAACCGAGCATACTCTAGAAGAGTATATTTCTTAGTGGGTCCGAAATCCCACAATGGTTTTTCCCTATTTGGGTTTCCACGTTAAATCTGGTGTTATGAGTGTTATGATGTTTATATGCTTTTGAGTTTGCATGTTTAGCAGTTTTGGTTATATTACTGAAGTATATGTTACCGAGGTTGAATATGTTGTTTTTATGGAAGATTAAGTTTGTATGATTCACCCCCCTCCCTCTCATCTTATTAGCTTGGCATCTATACTTAACATTAAGTATCAGAACTATCAATTTTTTCAAAAGTGTTGGGATGTTTTAAGTTTTGATCTTTTAATGGCTTTGGAGGAGTCAAGACAAAAAGCTTTTATTCTCAAGAACTTTAATTTAACCCATCTTTCTCTTATCCCCAAATCCAACAACCCTCAATCTTTTGCAGACTTTAGGCCATCTCCTTGTGTAATACAGTTTACAAGATCTTCAAAAAACCTATTTATCTTCGATTGAAATCCTTGATTCCTAAAGTAATATCTCCTCAACAAGGAGGCTTTGTTCCTGGTAGGGAAACATTGGAAGGTGCGCTTGTGGCCCATGAAGCTTTGCACTCAATTAAATCTTCACAGTCCCATGCTTTCATAGTTAAATTAAACATGTTGAAAGCATATGATAAAGCATGTTGGTCTTTTCTTTTGAGAGTGCTTAAAAAGTTTGCCTTTTCGGATAAGTGGTGCAAATGGATAAAAAATTGTCTCTCTGCTGTACATTTATCAGTTATTATTAATGGTAATCCTTCTGGTTTTTTTCGAGTCACTCAATGAGTTCGACAAGGTGACCCACTATCACCTTTTCTCTTTATTATCATGGTAGAAGCTTTTAGCAGATTGGTCAATAAGCAACTGACTTTGAGTCTTTGGAAGGGGGTATGCATCCCTAACACTTCAATTTCCATCACCCACACTTTATTTGCAGATGATACACTTTTATTTGGTTGTTCCAATATTCAAGTGGCAAGGCATATTAAGAAAATGTTGGACATCTACACTTCCGAATCTGGGTAGAAAATCAATGCCCATAAGTCTAACTTATTCATATTTAATACTTCTAAAATGGTGTCTAACAATATTATCCAGATCTTGGGCTTTCTAGTGGATTCTCTTCCATCTTCGTACTTGGACATCCCTTTCTTTATGGGAGCAGGGAAGCCTTCTTTTTGGAATTCTGTGATTGACGAATTAAAAAGAAGAATTTATGTGTGGAAAGCTAGATGCTCTGTCAGGCAGAATCCTTCTTGTCAAAACTTTTTTGGCTACAATCCCAAACTACTACATTTATGTCCTTCAAGCCCCAAAATCTATTGTTTCCCATATCGATAAAATTATTCAAAATTTTATTTGGAAAAGAAATCTTTCAGAAGATAAAAAGATTCCTCTTGTGTCTCTTAACAAAATGGCTCCCAACAAAACTACAGGCGGGGTTGGTCTACATGATCTTTCATAAAGGAATAAGGTCTTTGGGGGAAAGTTGGTTTGGAATATTTATGTAAAACCACATGCTTTGTGGTGTCAAATTATGCAAGCAAAGTATTTAGATACTCCTACCCCATCACGTATTTTTACTATCCTTGATCCTCCATCAGGGTCTGCAGTTTGGAACTTCATGATGGCTTCTAGGAATGTGATTACTAGATATTTATCTTGGCAAGTACATAATGGCAAATATGTCAACTTTTGGCATGATTCATGGAGTGGTCTCCCCCCTCTCAATCTTGAGGAATCTCTAGTAGATGCGATCCCTATATTTATTACTCATTAGGGATCTTACCTTTATGATTACATAGATGACCTTGAGAAGCCTTCAAACCGTGTCATTTGGAAGAATCCAACTTCACCCCTAATCTCCCTGAATCAAAAGGTAAAGTTTTCTTTGATTCTCAAGAACCGAATTGTATTTATTTCTAATGGTTTGGACAAATTGATATGATGCCCTACGAAGAATGAAAATTACTCTATTAAGGAAGGGTATAAGGCAATTCATCACATGTTTGTTCAATCCTATTCACAAAGAGCTTATAACTTCTATTGGAACAATAATATTCTTCCCAAGGCAGGGATGTTTTCTTGGCTTGCTTTACACAAAAGAATACTTACTAGTGAGAGACTTGATAAATTGAATATTGGACCTCCATTTGCCTGTGTACTTTGTGGTGAGCATAATGAAACGTTAGATCATCTGCTCCTCCAATGTGATTTTGCTCATTACTGTTGGATGTTTGTGCTTGCTAAACTTTCCTTTAGCGTCCCTCTTCCAAATAATGTGTGGGATTTGTTCTAGTCTTGGCCAGTCTTATACTCGTCCTCTCTTTTTGCATGCATCTGGAAAGTGATCCCATCCACAATAGTATGGTCACTTTGGTGGGAAAGAAATAAGCGTATTTTTAGAAAGCAAACATCTTCTCTTTTTGATGTTCTCAATTACATCAAAAAATCAGTGTCAGAACTGGTTAATGCTCATGTTTCAAATCATTTCAATCCAAATAGGGAATTTACTTCTTGGGATGGCCAAGTTATAAATTGTTGGAAGGGCATTTCTATTCCTGTATCACCTTGCTTTTTGAGAGTGAGAATTAGTAAAATTGATAGAAATAAAGGGAAATGGTGTCCTCTGGATTTTTCAAATTGAATTTTGATGGCTCCTCTAAAGGGAACTTGGGTGATGCAGGAGTAGGAGTATGCATAAGGGACCACACCGGGTGTGTTTTTGCTTTAAAATCTGTTTCCATTTCATCGGGTACTAACAACTTCGCAGAGGCATATGCTTTACTTGAAGGCATTCTACTAGTTAAAAAATTGAAGATTTATTATATTCACATTGAAGGTGACTCAACTATTATTATCAACGCTTGCATGAAGAGAAATATTGACAATTGACATTAGGATATTTGCTTGAACAAGCATGGGCACTTATTGATACTGATGCCCTCCTAAATGGCACAAGATTAGTCCAAGATCAATCAACACAAAACACACAAAACATTAGTGTTAGTCAATCGAAAACTAATCTAAAAAGGCATACCAAAAGAGAGACTAAAAGCATGCAAGCATATTTAACTATCAAAGCAAACATGATGAGGCATCTCCAAATACCTCCTAACATACTCTTAGTTCCTTCTCCCTTGTTCCTCTCCTCTCCAAGTTCCAAAATAGTGTAGCTCTCAGCAGCTTTTTGCACTATGGATGCTTATGGAGGATTGAGATTTATAGAATAGCTCTAAATGTGAAATGAAAAGCTATTTTTATGCTAAAATGATGTGCTTTAACCAAAAAGACAATATTTAGTTATGCTATTGCTAAATGCTCTCTAAAATGGCTATAGTCTAAATGCATACAAGTTTTCAGGATCTGGATTATGAAGGAATGGGCTCTATTTATAGGAAAAATGGAGCAATGGATGGCCAGGATTGAAAGGTTTAATCAAGGGTCAAGCTTGAAAGTTGGGGATCCATGTGCACAATTGGCACCAATAAAATAATGACAAGTGTCAACATAGGATTGGGTTGAAAGAAGAGGTTGGAGGCATTAAAGGCCTGAGAAGACCTCATGGTTATCTAAAGGCTAAGGGTCAAGCCTAAATTAGGATTACCCACTGGATTAGGAGTTAATCCAAGGATAAACCTTTGTGCAAATGATTAAGAGATAATCATGGTCAAAGTATTAAATGCTTGATGAGACCTTTGTGGTTGGATAGAGGTTGAGTCAAACAAATGTTTTAACCATGTGGGAGGGTTGAATTAACCATTAATGGTTATTGGAGACTTTGGGGAATTAAGTGGTTGAAAGTTGGAAGCCTTTAATGGTTTTCAAAGACTTTGGGGTTTTTGGTGGTTGAAGGTTGAAAACCTTCAATGGTTATCCAAGACTTTGGGCCATTTTGAGAAGTGACTCCATTTTGCTTAGGAATGTGACAATAATTAGGGGATGGATTAGGCTAATTAGGAAGGGGTTAGAAGAATCTAGAAGGTGATTAGATTTTGCAAGTGGATTTGGTGGGTGAGGGAAAATAGGATTTTATTTAAAATAAAAATTCATTTATTTCAAAATGTGTGCAAGTTGCATTTGTAGGAAAATGCAAGTGGGGTGGAGATAATGATTTAAATAAATGTTTTATTTAATTTATTTAAAAGAGGAAAAGGGATTTAATTAAATAAATAGATTTTATTTATTTAATTAATGGGAATTGGATTTAATGAATTAATTAAAATAAATTGAATAATTTATTTAATTAATAGAAGAATGTTTGGGGATGAATTAATTAAATATTAATTTAATTAATTGATGGCTAGTGGATTTTTAATCAAATAAATACGAAATATTCATTTAATTAAAATGGACAGATTTATGTGACTACATTTGCCCCTCTTTGAGACGGTGCAGTTTATCGCATCGTTTCAAAGAAAGAAAAACTGGTGTGAAGAAATGCCCCATAAAATGTAAATTTAATGGGTGGTATGCCCCCTCGAGAGATGGGCCGAAAAATTTCGAAAAATCGGGCGATCTCTCGAAAAAGAATGAAAATTGGCAGGGTGGTGGAATAGAAGAAATTAGGTATACTGGGGAAAAAATAGAAGAAATTGGGGGAAACATGGAGAAATGGGGGGCTCGGGAAGTTCACGGGGACCACGGCGATGAGCAGGGCGAAGTTATGGTGACGTCGGGGGGTATAAATGGGGTGAAATGGGTGAAAATAGGATCATTTGTGACCGCGACCAGTTGAAAACTATAGCTCTGACAGTGACATTTGGAAGAGCAAGGAGGAGCGACGATGCCGTTTCCGATCACCGAGCACCGATTTGAGCGAGTCCGCCGGTACCAGCGCCCAGCCGACTATGGACCAGCGGTACGCAAATTCGAAAACTTCCTTTTTTATGCATTTTTGGTATGTTTTTAGCTAAGTCCAAGTCAAGTCGGAGCAAGAGCGCTGGAACTATGTTTTTAGCGCTTTTGCTCCATAAATGAGCGCTATTGTGCCGCAATAGCGCTTTTGTAGGCTAGTTGTAGCGCTTTTGCATTAATTTAGCGCTTTTGCAAGCAAGTTTGAGCGCTTTTGATAAATTAGCGCTACGGTAGGGTCAATTGAGCGCTATTGATGTTTAATAGCGCTATTGTATAAAGGTTTTAGCGCTTTTGATTAAATAGCGCTATGGTGTAGTTAATTGAGCGCTATTGACTTAAATAGCGCTATTGTGTAGCTTTTTTAGCGCTTTTGTTTTGATAGCGCTATTGTAGGGCTTTTTGAGCGCTATTGTTCAGAATGAGCGCTTTTGTAGATTTAAATAGCGCTTGTGCTTTAGGATACAAGATGCCCCAGTTTTGGATAAAATAAGACTCCGGATGCCTAACGGTTGATGGATGACGAGGTGAAGTGGGAGTTGTTTTGAACCAGAGCAGCCTGATGAGACTTAGGTCATTTGTTAGGAGAAATGTCTGTTGAAGTCTAGGCGGCCATGATTGCTTACCTGTTGAGACCCGAAGATACTTGATCAAAGTATCTGATGATAGTCTAGGTTTAAACTTAAGAAAGTTTGATAACAAAACAACTGATGGTGTTTGGATGAACGTCTATGTGCAGGAGGATCTGCGCGTGTTGCAGTTACGCGAGCGCCACCCCGCGACACAGGGGTTGCGAGATCGTTTGACTCAGCTAGAGATAGATTGTATTGCGGCGACTGGGCTCTATGAGGTGATGCATATGCCCGTGATTCGGATGAATCACGGTCTGATTACAGCTTTAGCAGAGCGATGGCACAGTGAGACATGCACGTTCCATCTGGCTCAGGGCGAGATGACGGTGACTTTGGAGGACGTGTGGCGTATTCTTCGGATTCCGATTCGAGGGCAGCTGGTGACGTATGATCGATCCTGGGGGACAGTGTCTTGCCAGAGGATTTTTGATGAGGACGTATTCATTGATGATGGGTCGATTGCCTGGGAGGATATAGCGGCACTATATGAGCCCCTTCCGGCAGTATTGTCAGGGATCGTGGGAGGGCTTCTGTGTCCAGACAGGCGGTCACATGGATTGGCGGTCGGATGGGGACAGGTTATTGAGATGATGGTGACAGAGGGGACCCGATATGCCTGGGGGCCGTGCGTGCTAGCGCACATGTACCAGGAGCTGCACGAGGTAGTGTACCGGGGGAGAGGTTCGCTTGCAGTAGGCATGACGCTGCTGCATGTGTGGGCATGGGAGCATCTACCAGTGACTCGACCAGTGAGTCTGAGATTCCGAGCCGTAGACCAGCCCTATATGTTCATGTATAGTGGTATGATGAGCCAGCCCCACTTGGGGAAGCTAGAGTGGTGGAGGCGAGCATTAGATGACCTAGATGCAGTGATCTGGCGGCCATACTTGGAGTGTGAGCCATGGGAGGATGATGCGGAGGCACTACCTTATGTCTTCATGACCCGATTCCTCATTGGGAGGACCTCTTATCACGTAGAGAGACAGGTGCCAGGACGGGTTATGAGGCAGTTTGGACGGCAGCAGGGTCTGCCGAGCGGATCGGGAGAGTATGCTCGAGTGATTCGAGAGCGGTATGCATGGGGTCCAGTGCTACCGTATGATCAGGCATTGGCAGAGTTCCGGACATTGCAGGCGAGGCCATGGGATCTACGATCGAGGGTCGTTGATGCAGGGGTTACAGCAGAGTATACCCAGTATCGGGCGGCGCACCCGATCCGACGGATATCAGATCCAGCGGAGCCGATCCCAGCATTTGAGGATGAGAGGGGACGGGGACGGAGAGGAGGGTGAGGAGGAGGGGATGGAGGAGGAGGTGGAGTAGGAGGAGGAGGAGGAGGAGGAGGAGGAGGAGGAGGAGGAGGAGGTGGAGGAGGAGGAGGTGGAGGTGGAGGAGGTTTGGGGATGCCGAGGCAGCGGAGAGGGAGAGGTGGACTACCTCTGCAGATATCACAAGGACCATTGATGCAGGGAGGAGTGCAGCTGAGTGGGAGGGGGATGGAGAGAGAGATCCCGATGGATACAGGTGTAGGAGAGGGTGGTGCAGGGGAGTGTGGTGCAGGGGATCTGCGGGAGCATATGATAGGTTATTTGCAGACCCGGGTAGAGAGATTAGAGGCGGAGGTAGCAGCTAGAGATGTGCAGCTATTTGCACGTGAGTCAGAGCTGACAGTGGTGCTGCGGGAGAGAGATACTGCGGTGGAGAGATTGGCAGAGCTGCAGGAGAGAGTGCGGACTGGTGCACAGGGGCCTTTAGGAGAGGTTATGAGGGAGATACGGCGAGCACAGGCGGAGATAGAGTACTGGCGGGGGTTATATGAGCAGGTGGTACCGATTAGCCAGCGAGCTCTCAGTTACTCACAGATGCGGCAAGCCAGATCCGAGCGATCACAGAGGATGCAGAGCAGTGGGGGAGTGATGGGTCCTTTGCGGCAGGATAGATCAGGAGATGCAGGAGGGAGTGGGGGTTCGATGAGGCCTCCACGGAGAGATGGATCAGGTGGTGCCGGTACCAGCGGTGGAGCAGGTAGGGGTGGGGCAGGTACAACATCTGGCCAGAGCGGCATCTGAGAGAGCATTTTTGCATACATGTATTGTATCATTGTCTATGTTTTGGACTGTATCTTGGATGGCTCTTGGTAGCCGATTTTGTAGACTTCATTGTACTCTGATATATGAGATGATATATATGAGGAGATCCTATTTTGTGATGATATGCATGTGATGATGTATGGATGTTTATGCATGTTTGTGATTTTATTGCTTTGATGTATATGTGGACATGTATGCATTTGATGAGGTTTCTTTTATGCATGTTTTTATGATGAGTTATGATGTGAGATACTGACATATGAATGCAGGTTTAGATGTATTTATTGATGTATTTGATTTGTGATGTAATGCTTTATGTATGGAATGCTATGATGATAATATGCGTATGCTGGATTTTATGAACAGGTTTTTGATGATGTTTCCTTTTGCAATGTAATGATGAGATGATTTAATGCAATGGTTGAATAAATGATTTTATGTATGGATATGCATCTAGATGTGTTTAGATGAATGTAATATGGATAAACAAAATGTTAAGTGAATGCATATGAATAAACAAATGTAAAGTGCAAGTGTTTATATGATGATATTAAAATGAATGTAGATGAATAAACAAATGTAAAGTACAAATGTTTATATGATAATGCCTAAATGAATGTTTCTAAATGCGTTTTAAATATGTTGGTAAGTGCAAATGATAATGGGATGATATGATAACTAATGGGGATAATAACTGCACCTTAATGTAATGATAATAAATGCAATGTAAATGAATTCTAAAATGAACATAATAAGATGCTTATTAATGAATGAATGAATGCAATGTGTATCTAAATGGATAAATGGATGTGTGTAATAATAAGTTGATAAGATGATAATGGATAATTTACACTGGATGAAATGTTTAGTAAATGTTTTAAAACAATCAAAGACAATTTGATCCCATGAATGGATCTAATTATTGATGATTGATGCAATGATGAAAATGATTTTGTTTAATGAAAACTAATGGCAACAATGAACTTATATGCAATGTTTATGTGTAAAAATGATATGAATGGACGTAATGCAAGATGCACCTAAATGCAAGGATGATATGATTATGAGGAATGCAAGGTTGTTTTAAGACTTTACATAATGCATTGATGATGTATCAGAGTACTCGGTCGTGATTGTATCCAAGACCAGTTTTTATTAGTCATTTTTGCATGTAAAAGCCTACATATGAATGAATGAGTGGATGGGTGATATGCAACGGAATGCAAGATATAAACAGATGAGGTGAAATGATGATCCATAGTGCTCTATTTTCATCATTGAGCTTTAAAATGTTGGAAGAGAATACAAGCATCTTGACACAATGATTCAAGATGACCTGAGTATTTCTTTCATGGATTTTAATATAGCAAGTTAATACAAACGACTTGATATAAGGGTCAAGTCGACCAGAGTATTGCTTGCGGAACAGACAAGGATTATCTCCTTTCGTGCATGACTTGGATCGTCCTCCTTGATCTTAGGCTGATCAGATCCTGAGACAAGTACATACCGTACTAAGAAAATAAAAACTTTATCCAATTTGGAGGAAGAGGAATCAAAGGATGAGCATTGTACCTGCAACCAAACAGTATATACATAAAGAATAAAGAATATGGATCCTTGGTAATGGTTCATGCCCATATGGTCGAGGTATACGCTGTAGTCAGCAAGCCGGAGTGATCTATGACTGCATTTTTGCCTATGATCACATAGCTTAGTGAACTTCCCACGTAGACACCATTAGTACATGCCCCAGAACTTCATCGGAAATAATGCGCAAACGCTACAAAACAATGCTGAAAGAGTCCGATACAGATAAACAAACGATTGTACTCACGAATCAACCAAGCATTTGATAGCTTAACATAATTTTCTTGTCAAAGAAAATGTCACTTTGTCTTTGTTTTGGTAAGGAAGGATGCATCCTTGTTTTAAAGACAGATTTGGATTGTTGATGTCGATTGTTTTGGTTTGATTGGTAAATGGTCAGTGTGTGAGTAGTTGTCAATGTTTATTTTGTATCTGATCGGATAAATATTTACAAGGTGTTGCCATGTTTTTGTTTTGATTTTCGATGGTTTTTCGATGTTTTTGGATTTTGTGTGATAGTTTTTGAATGTTTTTGGTATGTTGAGAGTCATTTTTGAATGTTTTTGGTATTTTGAGAGTCATTTTTGAATGTTTTTTGGATTTTCTGATGATTGCCTGAATGAAGAGCGTAATGATATATAAGACAATGTAGAATCCACTTCCATCACGAGGGTAAGGGTATTGCCCCCAGTTTGTGGACCTGACTATGAAAAGGTGGGATGCGAGACGCATGGAATACTTTCTTAATTGTAGATCAAATAACGAGCCATGGTTGGGATGGATGGATGTGTGTGTGCATGAATGTGATCGCAACGAGTCTGAAAGATACTGGAGCCATTGCCTTTACGAGTGGCGCCTGTTTGCCAGGTTTTCACCACCGTACTTACCCAAGGTGCCACCGGAGTGTTTGTTCACCGTTTGGATGCATGATTTTTCTTTACTTTTTTGAATGTTTTTGTATTTTTTTCAGGACATTTTCTGAATGTTTTTGATATTTTCTTGATATGTAGGGGAGCCTGATGCTCTGTATACCTTAGGTATAAAACCGTTTGAGGTGCATGCTATTGATTGGATCTGCGAGCGGTTCTCCTTCTGGTGTAGCCAACTGATATGCCTCGGACCCGAACACAGCAGTGACAACATATGGGCCCAGCCAGTTTGATTCAAACTTGCCTTGATGTTCTCTGTTTGGTTGGTTGCGAGGATTCTCTCGTAGAACAAGATCGCCTACCTCAAATGTACGAGGTCTAACTCGGTGATTGTAGCTTCTGCTCATGCGCTGCTGATAGGCTTTGAGGTGATTGTATGCAGCTTGTCGTTTCTCATCAAGTAACTCTAAGTCCTGAAGATGGGATACTCTGTAGGTTTCATCATCGATGAGATTATGCAAGGAAACTCGTAATGATGGTATCTCAACCTCAATAGGTAAGATAGCTTCTGCACCATAGACCAATGAATAAGGAGTTGCACCTGTAGGGGTTCGAATGCTAGTTCGATATGCCCATAGCGCTGGATTTAGTTGAACATGCCAATCACGGCCGGCATCATTGACTGTCTTCTTTAGGATCCTTAATATGTTTTTATTAGATGCTTCGGCCTGACCATTGCCTTGTGGGTAATAGGGAGTGGAAAAGCGATGTTGGATATGAAATTTCTCACAAAGCTCACGGACATCCTGATTTTTGAAAGGAAGACCGTTATCTGTGACAATGGACATGGGCACACCATACCGGCAGATGATGTAGTTGAGGATGAATGAGGCGATCTGCTTGCCGGTGACTTGGGTAAGTGGAACAGCTTCGATCCACTTGGTGAAATATTCAGTGGCGGTAATAATGAATTTATGGCCATTGGATGAAGATGGATGAATCTTACCCACAAGGTCAAGGCCCCATTGACAAAAAGGCCATGGTGTTGTGATTGGTTGCAGTTCCTGTGCTGGTGCATGTATCAGGTCACCGTGAACTTGACATTTCTTGCATTTTCTGACAAAGTAGTAGGAATCCTTTTCCATAGATGGCCAATAGTATCCAGCTCGCATGATCTTCTTGGCTAGTGATGGACCACTCGAGTGAGTCCCGCAAATTCCTTCATGTACCTCTTCCAAAGCCTTTGTTATCTCATCTTGTTCCAGACATCGGAGGAGAGTACCATCAAGACTACGTCGGTATAGGGTTTCGGCAATAATGGTATATCGAGCGGTTTGGCGAATGAAGGTTTTACGTTGGTTATTTGATTGGTTGGGAGGAAGGGTGTGATCGCGGAGATAGGTGTAGAACTCACCGTACCATGGGGATTCAGAACCGACAAGGCGACATATCATTTCGGATTCGGGGATATCATAAGCGGGAATCCAAAGCTGTTCTACCAAGAACTCGTAACGTGTTGAATTTTGTGGAAGATCTAAGAGAGATGCGATAGTAGCCATAGCGTCAGCAGCTCGATTCTGATCTCTTGGTATCTGCTCAAAAGTGATAGTAGTAAATGATGTCTTTAGAGTGTCCACCATTTGCTTGTATGGCATGAGTTTATCATCTTTGGTCTGATATTCATCTGTTGCTTGTCGAATGACCAGTTGGGAGTCGCCATATACTTGTAGTTCTTTTAATTTCCATTGTATGGCTAATCTAAGTCCCGTGATCAAGGCCTCATACTCTGCTATGTTGTTTGTGCATGGAAATGTGAGCCTGTAAGACTTCGGGATGCTATCACCTTGAGGTGTGATAAACAGAATGCCTGCCCCCGAGCCGTGCCTAGTGTATGAACCATCAAAATATAGTTTCCATGGTTGGACTTCTGTGATCATGAATATCTCTTCATCTGGAAAATTGGAAATGAGGGGATGATCGCCTATGAGAGGTGCATCGGCCAACTGATCTGCAATGACCTGCCCTTTGATAGCTTTACGGTCCACATACTCAATATCAAATTCACTTAGAATCATTACCCATTTGGCCAAGCGACCTGTCAATGCTGCTTTGCTGAGTAAATACTTGAGTGGATCAATCTTTGCGATGAGTTGTACCTTGTGTGTCAACAGATAGTGCCTCAGTTTAGTGGCTGCCAGGATTACTGCTAGGCAAGCTCGCTCAATAGGTGTGTAATTGAGTTCATAGCCAACCAGTGTGCGAGAGATGTAGTAAACAACACACTCTTTACCTTCTACATTATGTTGTGCTAGTAGTACACCCAATGCTGTACTTGTTGCTGAGATATAGAGCAATAATGGTCTACTTGGATCTGGTGGCATCAATAATGGTGGATTCATGAGATAGTCTTTGAGTGACTGAAATGCTTGCTGGCATCTGTCATCCCATTGGAAGCGTATGTTCTTGTGTAGCAGGTGTGTGAATGGGTGACACTTATCGGCTAATTGTGCAATGAATCTGCGGATGGATTGAAGCCGTCCTTGTAGTGTCCTTAGCTGACTGATATTCTTTGGAGGTGGCATGTCCATGATTGCCTTAACCTTTGCTGGGTCGACCTCAATACCTTTGCTTGAGACAATGTATCCTAGAAGTTTCCCGGAGGTCACTCCAAAGACACATTTCTTTGGGTTGAGTCGAACATGATATTGTTCCAGTCTATCAAAGATTTGATCTAAGATATGGAGATGTCCTCCTCTTGTGAGTGATTTTGCTAGTAAATCATCCACATAATCTTCCATCATAGTATGCATCATGTCATGGAAGATGGTGGTCATTGCTCGTTGATAGGTCGCTCCTGCATTCTTTAGACCAAAAGGCATTACATTCCAGCAATATGTGCCCCATGGACATGTGAAGGCTGTCTTATGTTGATCCTCTGGTGCGATCTTTATTTGATTGTATCCTGAAAAACCATCCATGAGTGAAAGCATGGCATGTCCTGTTGTTAGATCCACTATGATATCGATATTTGGTAGAGGGAAGTCATCCTTAGGACATGCCTTATTCAGATCTCTGAAGTCTGTACAAATGCGGATGCCCCCTTTTGGTTTGCCGACTGGCACAATATTGGAGATCCATTCTGCATAATCAATTGGTCTAATGAAACCAACATCCAGGAGTTTCTTGAGTTCTGTTTTGACTAGCACGGCAATCTGAGGATGCATCTTACGAAGCTTCTGCTTGACAGGTTTGGCTCCTTCTGCTACGGTGAGGTGATGCATGACTAAATCAGGATCAAGCCCAGGCATGTCTGCATATGACCATGCAAAGTTGATCTGACGCTTCTGGAAGAACTTTATAAACTTAGGCTGTTCCTCTGGAGTGAGAAGAGATGCCAGATGTATGATATGAGGGTTTTCAGGAGTCCCTACATTGTATTCTTTAGTCTCCTCAATGAGAATCGTCGATCGTTCCTGTTGTGTACTAGCAGGGAGAATGTCAAACCCTTCATCCTCAGGCGCCTCAGAGAGGTTTTCACCATTGGATACGCTCTTTCTTTTTACTTTTGTCGGATCAAACAGTGCCACAGTGTGGTTTTCACTGGAAGATCCATGTTTTATTGTTATATTTTTGCAGCTGAAGGGTTTGGCATCCGCCTCGAAGTATGCTGCGCTATTAAGTTCAATGGCGAATCCAGCTTTGTGATCCCCGCTTGGTAGATTATCCCTTAATTCCAAAAAGTCAATGATAGCCTCATCGTTTTGGAAGAGGTCAAGACATGGAGGATTTGATTGGTTCCATTCGATGAGTTCAGGGTGGATAATGGGCATTACTTCATCGATTAGATTAAGTTCGTTAGAGGTATCAGTGAGGGTTAAGACAGTGTGGTGAAGGTCGTTGATGGTACTCTCCCTGTCAGAATCAGGCGTAGGATGAGACGTAGGGTCTGTGGAAGATGTTTCCAGCTCAGGTACCCAAGTGGTCTTTATCTGTGCTTCTCCGTAAACAGGAATGTCTTTGCGTGGCGGAGGTGGTGATGTGTCTTCCTCATCTGAAGTGTTAAGCTGTACAGAATCAAATTCCCACTCATGTGAGTCGGTCTCTGAATCACTTTCCAGCATCCGATTGCTATACCATACTGGGATGTCTTTGGAGTTGAACACGGCAGGCGTGATTGGTTTATGTACTTTTGTGGTGATCGATGCTGCAGGAACCGTGATGGGGTTTAAAGGATTTGTTACTGGAAGTATTGGTAATGGTGACTCAGTGGCTGCTGATGGAACGGCTGGTGCCATAGATGCTGTTGCGGGTTCTGATATAGTTGTTGCTACAGATGGTGTTGCTGATGGGATTACTGGTTTGTTTGGTGGGATGTTTGGCATTGTAGATGGTTGCGGTGGAGTTGTGAGCCTTGATGGGGCAATGGCAATATTGCTTGATGGTGCTTTGATTATGAAAGGTGTCCTCTTTATAGTAGGTGGGCAAAATGGTTTGCTAGGTTTTCCTTTGAATCTGAGTTTAGGAAGGACTTCTTTTTCAAAGCCTAGGCCTGTATTACCTTTGGGCTTGAACTCTGGTAACAGCGGTTCTTGTCGTCCTTGTTTGCAGGATCCCAAAGCACTTTGACCATCATACCCCATTCTTTGCATAATGAGGAGGCCTTTGCCATACTGTTATGTAGGAAGCGTAACTCGCGGTTTATCAGTGGTAACGGGGTCTTTATAGATCCAGTCTGCTAGGTCCTCATCTTGTGTTTCTTCCTCTTGACTCTTTCCAAGGATGAAAGGCATTAAGGCACATGCTGGCGTGATTAGTGGTTGCTGGAGCAACTGCTGTGGTTTACCATGTGTTCTAGGAGAAGTGGGCATTTGTCCCACACAAAAGAGCTGACTCAAGTTGTATTCTCCAGGACCTTCCTCTGCTACTTTCATTTTAAGCTTTTCTTGCTTGGGTATAGGGGTGTTTGAACTGGCAAGAGAGGCGGGATTTACATATGATGTGGAGGAAATGGCTTCCCTATTATTAGGAACAGTAATCTCTAGTTGATGGCTGATATTATGGCAAAATGCAAAGGGATTTGCATCGCCCAGGATTGTGATCTCTGCACCATTATGTGGGAACTTAATACATTGATGGTAGGTAGATGGAACAGCTTGCATGGCATGTATCCAAGGTCTCCCTAATAATAGATTATATGGCAGAGGAAGGTCCAGAACCTGACAAGTGATGTGCTTTACCACAGGGCCCACTCGGATTGGTAGTACCACAGCTCCTTTGGATGAACGCTCTGCATCATCATAGGCCTTGATGGTGATCTTCTTGTGAGGATCCACGGATTCTATTGCATATCCCAATGCTGTGACCAATTGTAGTGTGCAAATGTTTAGGCCTGCTCCATTATCTATCAAGACTCGCTTGATCTTGTGTTGGTTGACAAAGCCTTCAATGTGGAGTGAGGCGTTATGAGGTTGCTGGAAGGAAGAGTTATCACTTTTGGAAAAAGTGAGACAAGGTGATGACTTTAGACTTCCAACCATGGCTTGAAACTGGTCCGTATTTAAGTTTGCAGGGACTGACGCCTCTTGGAGTGCTTGATCCAAGATAGTTTTATGAGATGGTGACAGGCGTAATAGCTCTAAAATGGATATAAGTGCAGGCGTTTTGTCTAATTGTTCCACAAGATTGTACTGCTTTGGGATGGAGGTGGTGCCTTGTGGAGCTACCTTGATGGTGACCTTGCCACGACGTGTAACAACATTGCAATTTGAGGTGGGATTTTTGAAGGTGATAGTTGCAATTTGTTCACTGGCATCATACAGGTGATTGACAGTGTAGTTATACGCAGCTTGCGTATAATCAGTGGTATCAGGACCTCGTCTGGAAGTGGAAGGACCCCTTTGATCTTGTGATGGAAGTGGATTCTTGAACATCTGATGATCATTATTGGTTGTTTTTGGGTCATGTCCTTCAATTTCAATTTCTCCTCGGTCAATAAGATCCTGAATGAGATCTTTCAATCGATGACAATTACTTGTCTTATGTCCTCTTCCTTGATGGAACTCACAATGTTCAGTATCTCTCCACCATGCCGGTTTGACTTGAGGCTCATAATTTGATAACTTAGGTAGCGTGATCAAATTCTGAGAAATGAGTTGTCGCATCACTGTTTCAATGGGTTCCCCTAAGGGAGTGTATGTGCGTTTTTGTTTTTGTGGACGAGGTCTTGGTTCATCCTGAGATGTGATGCGACCTTGATTAGGAAGAACATTTGTGTTATTTTGAGGTGGAGGATTTTGTCCTACAAACCGAACCACAGGTTGTGCATTTTGGACAGTCCGAGCATCCACAACCCCATCATTGACGATATTCTTATTCTTGTTCCAGAAGTTCGGTTTATCGCTATTGAAGCGCGGGCGAGGACCATCTTTGGGTTCATTAAAGATTTTGATGAGTCCTTTTTTGATGAGTGCCCGCTCACATTTTATACCCTTGGTGATCATATCGTTAAAAGAATCGGTGTCTTTGACATCCAGGTGAAATTCCATTTCTTCGTTTAAGTTGGAAATGAAAATTTCCACTAGTTCTCGTTCAGGTAACTGAAGAGAACGTCTGCTAGACATTTGACGCCATCGTTGCAGGAATACTGAGAATAATTCACCTGGTTTTTGTTTGGTGTTGCATAGATCAGCCATGGTGATGTCGCGTTCAATATTATAAGAGTAATGAGATAGGAACTTCTGGATGAGTTCCTCAAATGTTCTTATGCCACCTGGTAGTCGGGAAAACCATGATGTGGTTGTTCCTCCCAAGCTTTGGGGAAAAAGGCGCATTAAGTATGTGTCCTCATAAGCTACTTCAAAACAAGCAGAATGAAATTCTCGGACATGATCGCGGGGATCTCCCTTTCCTCTATATTTTTCGAATTTTGGTGTTTCGAACCCGCGTGGAAAGGGTGGCATATAAAGATTCCTGTCAAACGGATAGGGACAGATGTCGTTAAGTGAGAATTGATTGGTTTTAACACCACTATGAAGTTGTTGGGCGAGATTCTCAACTTGTTGCCGCAACATCTCTATTTCATTAGGAGGAGGAGGTGGTGGGTTACCTCGAGGGATGTTATATCTGATGGGATCTCTATGCCTTTCCTCCTCATGGCGACTTTGTCTTTCTGATGCTTGTCTTAATTGGGCAAGATCAAAGTCAGAGGGGAGTTTGGCTCCTTCTTGAGCAAGTCGTAAAAAGTGAGCATCCGCATTGCTCCTTAGTATTTCATCGAATAATTTGTTAAAATGAGGGTTATGTTGAACCCTTTCGATTGTTGAAGGAGTGGGAGTACTTGGGTTTTCATCATTCCCATTTCCTCCAAGTGCTTCTTGAAATTCATTGAGGTTGTCCTCTTCTTCCTCAATTTCCATTTCTCGTTGCCTTGATCGTGATCGGGTTTGAGCCATTTTGTTTACAAGTTTGGTTTTGAAGTTGATTGAAGATGATGATGAGTGGTGATGAAATGCAAGATTGATTGGTTGGTGATTTGTGTTGTATGGGGATCTCTAGCACTTTTAAGGTAGATGTAACTGAAATTCCTTTCTTTGAATTGCTTGTTTGTTTTGATGATTTTGGATGTGATAAGGTGTAGAGAAATCTGAGATGTGTTACAGATTTTGACTACCTAGTAATGAGAGGATTCACTCATGAACTAGTTTTAACCTGCGTAGATGTGTCTCTTAGGATGAGCTTATCCTAGATGTAGAAACAATCTAAAAGTGATGTGATGTGTTTTGATTTCAAGCAATATCTAAAAAGGGATCTTGGGACAAGAACCTTTGAATGTTTTGAGAGTTTTGGGATGAATTGATGATGGAGTGATGATGTATGAGTGAGATGATGGATGTTTTGTTTTCAACTTCAATAAAAACTTTGTGTTACAAATGGAACAAACTCTATCTCTTCCCTTTCAGGCGTTGGTGGCACTTCTCGAGCTGTGTTGTAGGTGATACAGATGTTTGGGAAGAAGTTGGGATTAATCTTTCCTCCTTGATTTTTGTGATAACTCAGAGCTCTATATTGCATAAAAGCTCTGCGGTTTAATGATTCAGAATCAAATTCGTTTGTTTTACCTTGAAGGTATAGACGCATGCGATGTAGAAAGACTCTATGTGAGACAAAGATTTGTCTATTGAGATAGAAGAATTTCCTCCTTTTGATTAAAGCTTTTGAGCTTAATGGTCTCTTTTTCAAGGTGATACTCTGATGACACTTCTTCTTTCGCAAGATGTGAAGAATGGTCATAAATTTTTGACTCTTTGTTTGTTTGCACTTTGTTTTTGGTATTTTTGGTTGTGTTGACAGATGTTGGATGAATACTTTGTTTTTGGGGTTGATTTTCTGATTTTTCTTTGACAAGAAAACAAAGCAAGCACACAAACACAAGATTGTAGCCTCAAAGGCACAAATGAGTATGGGTCTAGATCAACCCAATCTTTGGACTTGTTTCTGACCCTTCCTTTAGATGTATTTTAAGGGGTAATTCCAAAGCCTGAAGTCGGCTCAATTTGCTCTAGGTCTGTAAAACGAACACACTTCAAACACTCTTTATCCCTATGGTCAAATGGCCAGTTGTGATAAATTTAGCCCACATCTTCATATTTCTTCGACTTTGGTACTACATACCTTATGAATCCCGCCGTGGCAGGTAAGGATGTGATATACTAAGTCTTGCACGAGTATAACAAATAGATGATCCCTATGATGGGGGAGTCACCACTTTTATTAAGCCACAAGTGACTTTTCAAAAAGCTATGTTTCTACTCAAGGAAATATGTATGGTGAGTATCTTGGGAGCAAAACCATCTATGCTCTTGCACTAAATTATACCTCAAATATCCTCAATCAATAGAACAGGTGGGCTACTACTTAAAAGTGTTTAGTCATGTTCGATGGCTTTGGACATAAGTTCATTCTGCAGTGACTCACTTAAGAGCCTTGTAACTGGTGGTGGGGCCCATTTGTCCTTTCGGCCAGTTACACTGTAGGAACAGCTATACCCAAGGCTACAGCTTTCGCTCTCACCTGATTTCTATAGCGGCTCGAAGGATTTACCGCTCGAGGTCGTTCCCAAGAGTATCGATCCCTTGGCAGGCCTCTCTTAAAAAGATAAAATTTTGAGCGTTACTAACACTTTTCTCTTGCACCTAGGACCACGAGAGCCAAGGGAGAGGATAGTGTGTGTTAGAAGTAGGACCACTCGACTGACTTTTTGTGCACAAGCGTGCCAAACACGTAAAACACTTGTTCCTTTTAATCCAGCATTTGCAAATGTGATCTAACTATTTGGAGATGTTGCTCCAACAGCCATGGTGTTCTTTTTAACTTCAAAGCAATATGTTTTGTAATCTAGAAGTTGAAAGTCCTGGTCAACTTAATGAAAAACACGATTGCATGAAGAAAAATTTGTTTTTGCCAAAATGAAGACAAGTGGATTGTTCTTTTTACTGCACCAAAAATTTGAAGTGTGGATTGTGATTTTTAAGTCCCAATTGATGCAAGAAATAAAGTTTGTTTGGTTTTAAGCACCAAATAAAGTGTGTTTCCTAACTTGCAAGAAAACAAATGTTTGAATTTTGTTGTTCTTTTTACCTTGCAAATAAAGAAAGATGAATTTTGTTTTAAGCACCAAAAACAAATTTGAGGTTCATTTTATGCACTCCAAAATGAGATGTGAGGTTTATTTTAACTTATGCAATAAGGGAAAAATGAATTCTTTTTAGCCAACTTTTTAAAGAAAGTAAAAAGAAAGATTTTTTTAGAGCATCTACTAACTCCTTTCCCTGCACACAAAAAGATTAGAACTTGCACCTGGTCAATAGTCAAAGCGTTAGTGTGGGCTTACACAAGCCTAAATGCTGATTTTGGGTTACAAAGCGAATTGGACAACACTCTGTCGCAATAGCGCTATTCTGCCTTTTTTTTACAAAAGCGCTAATTAATACAATAGCGCTAGTCTGCGGTTGCAGAAGCGCTATTTTACACAGTAGCGCTGAAATAATAGAAAAATCCGGAAAGTCAAAAGCGCTAAAATAGTTGCAATAGCGCTAGAACTGTGACAAAGGCGCCAGAATGGAATCAGTAGCGCTAAAACTTTTTCATTAGCGCTATTATATGGACAATAGCGCTAAAAGAAAATGTTGCAATAGCGCTAGAACGTGTTCAATAGCGCCGAAGCGCGACCTGTGTGGCAGTTTCAACAAGCAAAAATGTTAATTTTCAAAAACAACAATCAGAAGGTTGCGTGTTCGATTCACGTCGGGTTCACCAAATGATGCCCTCCTAAATGGCACAAGATTAGTCCAAGATCAATCAACACAAAACACACAAAACATTAGTGTTAGTCAATCGAAAACTAATCTAAAAAGGCATACCAAAAGAGAGACTAAAAGCATGCAAGCATATTTAACTATCAAAGCAAACATGATGAGGCATCTCCAAATACCTCCTAACATACTCTTAGTTCCTTCTCCCTTGTTCCTCTCCTCTCCAAGTTCCAAAATAGTGTAGCTCTCAGCAGCTTTTTGCACTATGGATGCTTATGGAGGATTGAGATTTATAGAATAGCTCTAAATGTGAAATGAAAAGCTATTTTTATGCTAAAATGATGTGCTTTAACCAAAAAGACAATATTTAGTTATGCTATTGCTAAATGCTCTCTAAAATGGCTATAGTCTAAATGCATACAAGTTTTCAGGATCTGGATTATGAAGGAATGGGCTCTATTTATAGGAAAAATGGAGCAATGGATGGCCAGGATTGAAAGGTTTAATCAAGGGTCAAGCTTGAAAGTTGGGGATCCATGTGCACAATTGGCACCAATAAAATAATGACAAGTGTCAACACAGGATTGGGTTGAAAGAAGAGGTTGGAGGCATTAAAGGCCTGAGAAGACCTCATGGTTATCTAAAGGCTAAGGGTCAAGCCTAAATTAGGATTACCCACTGGATTAGGAGTTAATCCAAGGATAAACCTTTGTGCAAATGATTAAGAGATAATCATGGTCAAAGTATTAAATGCTTGATGAGACCTTTGTGGTTGGATAGAGGTTGAGTCAAACAAATGTTTTAACCATGTGGGAGGGTTGAATTAACCATTAATGGTTATTGGAGACTTTGGGGAATTAAGTGGTTGAAAGTTGGAAGCCTTTAATGGTTTTCAAAGACTTTGGGGTTTTTGGTGGTTGAAGGTTGAAAACCTTCAATGGTTATCCAAGACTTTGGGCCATTTTGAGAAGTGACTCCATTTTGCTTAGGAGTGTGACAATAATTAGGGGATGGATTAGGCTAATTAGGAAGGGGTTAGAAGAATCTAGAAGGTGATTAGATTTTGCAAGTGGATTTGGTGGGTGAGGGAAAATAGGATTTTATTTAAAATAAAAATTCATTTATTTCAAAATGTGTGCAAGTTGCATTTGTAGGAAAATGCAAGTGGGGTGGAGATAATGATTTAAATAAATGTTTTATTTAATTTATTTAAAAGAGGAAAAGGGATTTAATTAAATAAATAGATTTTATTTATTTAATTAATGGGAATTGGATTTAATGAATGAATTAAAATAAATTGAATAATTTATTTAATTAATAGAAGAATGTTTGGGGATGAATTAATTAAATATTAATTTAATTAATTGATGGCTAGTGGATTTTTAATCAAATAAATACGAAATATTCATTTAATTAAAATGGACAGATTTATGTGACTACAGATACATTTGTAAACTTTACCATTTCACATGTGTATAGAGAAGGGAACCAAGTTGAAGATCATTTGGCAAATATGGGAAGTTCCAAGGTGGAGCTTAATATGATGGGTCCGAATTGTGATCTTGATTCTTTTCCAACTCTTAGAAAACTAATTTTGGAGGACATGTGTATAGGATAATATTGCACATGGTTGTGCAGTTGTCCTTTTCATAATGATAAAAAGTTTGTATGTGAGGTATTATAATTGCAGGGTTTCATGGTTTTGCTGTATCTGAATGATGCGAATGGATGATGATTTGGACATCTATGAAGTGTGTGAACTTCAAGCTGCATAAATGCTTAAGTTAGGTAATCTGTGGGCTGCTATGTAAATGTGTACAACTTTTGTGATGTTTTGGTTCAGACTTCATCTTGTTGAACATACTCTAGGAAGCATTCAATACTTGGGGATGATTTGTGACATTCGGTATTCTGGACATTATGAGGTATATTGTACCTTTTTGGCATATTAGGGATATAAGCTCCACAACCTTTCTATGTATTATCGAGCAAGGATCAAAGTTTTTCTTTCTGGTTCTTTTCTCTAGGAGCTCTTTGAATCAGCTTTTTAAAAGAAATATATAAATAAAATATATTAAGTGGCACTGCCACCTTTTATTTATATATATATATATATATATATATATATATATATATATATATAGAGAGAGAGAGAGAGAGAGAGAGAGAGAGATGATGAAATGAATTAAGAATGATTGCATATATAGGGATCTCAAAGTGAAATCACCTTTAGGTCGACTTAGAATTATCATATATTTGCATCGGGGATAGTTTTGGATAGGGAAAGACCAACATATTGTCCTCCCAAAATTTTAGCCAAAAAGCATCAAACAAGTTCACTTGGGGCAACCTTGTCCTAGGATAGTTTCAATTGGAGCAACCCTATCCCGACAAATTAGGCCCAGATTTTTACGATGAGAGATATAGGATCTTAACGCTAGAAATGTAGTTTTAGGAAAATATATAATGTTTAGATGTGTGAAACTTGCCTTGAGATTTAAAATGAGGCAGGACTCATAATGAATTGGAATAATAAAGGATAAAGGGAAAACCTTAAAATAAGGGCACACATATTAAAGTGTTGATGTATTAAAGTGAGATAGGACTCATAATAATAAAATAAATATTAATTTAAATTAATAAAGGCCCTGTAATTTGCATATAGGATTTGGAAATACTAAATGAGTGCTAGGAGAACCTAAAATTGGACACCCTAATTAAAGGTGTACAATTTATGACGGTACACTTCTTAATTCAATAAAGTTGATTAAGTAGTTCTTAATTGAATATGTTGAAGGAGTCCCCCTTGTGACCTCCAATAGTGTGGAGCTAGTAAAAATAATTCTTCGATAATGATAAAAAGTAAATACCCTTCACAATTAATTATTCCTATCCTAGTTTTCTCCTAAGGTTAATTAAATAACCTTATCTCCCAATTCCTCTAGCTTAATCAATCAATTAATCCATGATAATTTAATTAAGTAATACTAACTAATCTCTCTTAATATATCATAAAATTTAATTACTCACATAATCCTCAACCATTATACTTTTAATCCAAATCATTGTCTATTTTCATGGATTAAAATCTAAGCCATCCATTATACAACACCTTTCTTCAATCCTCCTATTATCCCAAATATGTGAGCATACTAATTTATCCCTCTCCTTACTCACAGACATGTGAAAAATGGCTGGAGGCATGCTAGCTCTCCACCTCAACTCCACTCAATGCTCTCATATTTGTGAGCATATTTGACTCATCTCTACCACTATTTTCACACATGTGTGAGCATGCTCCCCAAAATGCCATTTTTCTCACACATGTGTGAGAATTTTTGGCCTTCCACATCACATTTCACTTTCTCTCTTCTCATTCAATCTTTCAAAATGATCAAAACTTGACCATTGATCTTGGATCTTCTTCCTCCCTATGATACTTGTCACAATGTTATGACTTCAATCTATGTACAACCTCAATCTCATAGCTCTATTCCATCTTTGTATCTTAGCCCTCTATTTTCCTCTTAGAAAAATTATTTCATGTAGGCTTACCACCCCTTTTCATAATCCACTTTTATGCTAAAGTGTATGTTGTCCATTTCACAATCACGTCATCCATTTGCACTCTTATATTGTCAAAATAGTGAAACAACTATAAACAATATTCATGTACAATTCTCTTGGTGCACATCTCAAATATCATGGAGGTTTACTACATACTTTATAATATTTTCCATTATATTACTTATCTCCATTTTCTTTTCACGAGTGTGCTAATTTTTTATTTGGGTTTATTATTATTACTAACAAGTTTTATTGCAACTCAAATAATTGTTTCCACAAAACTAATCTTTATAAAGGTTGGATTAATTTCAACTTCATTCAAAATATAGAACTTACCTTTGATGAAAGGGTGATAAGTTTGTCATGTGACACTTTATATTGAGGGGCTTGTATTTCTTCATAGTTAGTTAATAAAGTAAATGTCTTTTTCCAAATCTTAGGATTGTTGGAACAGTAGTGTGTCCTACTTTTAACACATACTAATTTTTACTTGAAATCATATTAGAAAAACAATGATTTAAACCTTGAGGGGTTTCATCTAAGGGTTTTAATTGATGAGGGTTAGATCAAACCCCCTTCGATAAATTCCATTTGATAGAACCAAACTAGTCTTAAACCGTACTCACAATGGAGTCTTCTTTACAACTATCAAATCATTGACAAAAAACAATTTTTGTTTTATATTTTGGGGGTTCAAGTGAAGTCATTTAGAAAATTTATTTTGAAGTGTGTATCCATTATTATAAACTTTCCAAAAAAATAATTTTGAATACATTTAACTTGATTAGTATATATTTTTCAATTCCTCATGAATATAAGTTTTTCAACAAATATTAAGGTCTTTGTTTCACACACATAGAAAAATAGGAATATATATATATATATATATATATGTGTGTGTGTGTGTGTGTGTGTGTGTGTAGAAAATATTTGTGTACTAGATATTGATGTCCTTATTTCAACAAATAAAAAAGTTAATCTAGAAATATATAGAGAATATCATATGATATAAAAAAACCTATGCACATTTTATAATTAATCTTGCATAAAAATTAATAAAAAAAATGAAATATGCAGTAAAAATTTATGAAAGCATGTTTGTGCACTAGGTATTGGTGCTACCATAATATGTAAGAATTTATAATTTTATACATTTTTGTAACAAAGTTATGCGGCATTGAATAAATGACACTTTTTAAAAATGTTGTTAACTATAAAAATTATGTTATAAAAGCTTACATTAAAAAATTCACAAATCATCTTTGAATTTTTTTAAATATAATTACAATCTATATAAAAAATTTCAAAAATCACTAGTTTCTACATAGAAAAATAAGAAAATAGAGATTTTTTTTTTTGTAGAAAATATGTGTGCACTACGTATTGATGTCCTTATTTCAACAAATAAAAAAGTTACTTTACAAACATATAGAAAATATCATATGATATCAAAAAACTTATGTACATTTTATAATTAATCTTGCATAAAAATTAATAAAAAATGAAATATGTACTAAAAAATTACGTAAACATGTTTGTGTGCTAGGTATTGATGCTACCATACTATGTAAGAATTTATAATTTTATACATTTTTATAGCAAAGTTATATGACATTGAATAAATGTCACTTTTTAAAAATGTTGTTAACTATAAAAATTATGTTATTAAAGATTACATTTAAAAAAATCATAAATCATCTTTGATTTTTTTTCAATATAATTACAATCTACATGATGATTGAAGAAATTGAAACTAGAATTGGAATCTTTCAAATAATATAGTGCATAGTCATAAGTCATTAGTATAGGTTGCTTGCTCTATTGTCTTCTATAAGCCCAATTGTATTTTTGTTTGCACTTGGTGATTCTAACTTTTAATACCCATTTTATCTAATATTTTATTTTATTTCCCTTATCTTTGGGATTCTCCGTGGCTTTCGATTACTTGTCAATTTTTATTTTTTTTTATTTTGGGTTAATTTTTTAAAATGAAACTATTTTAATTATTAAAAAAAATATATAATGATAATCTACTAGTCAAAATTTGCAAGGATTTCATATTACAGGCTTTGAAAATGTTTTTGAAGTTGTGGAAGAAGTAGTGGCCATGTGGATTTTACAAAATTTTAATTATAATATTAGCTAACTATGCCTCATCTTTGTGGTCACAATCATCCTCCATTAGGGCTTGAGAGTTCTAGACTTAAGTTAGTTCATTGAGGTTCATTTTGATTAGAGAAGAATGCTTTTAAGTATTCACTTAAAATTGTGTTTACAAGAATTCAAGTCAATTTTTGTATGTTTGAACTTTTTTTAATTCTGAATTTGAATAATAAAAATATGCAAACATTAAAATCTCTTAAGTCTGTTGGTTTATCACCATGTTTATTAATTTGTGTGGTATTATTAAATTTTAGATTATGTCAAACAATAGACCTTTTAATCATGATTGTAAACGTTAGAAACTTGTAGCCATAATTTATTTTTCATTTATGTGACATAAGTGGATTATGAGCTTCAAGAATGATATCCTTTAATATCTTTTATATAAAATTATTACAAATATAAATCTATTAAAAAACATCATATGAATACATAGTGGTTACAACATTTTTTAAATAAAAAATTAAGCAAACAAATTTTCTTTTTTTCATGAGGGTATAAGTCGGTATTTGAAAGGGCACAAAGCCTTTTGATATGAGTGATTTTGAGTCTCAGAGAGTGAATATGGATGAAAAGATGGTTGCATTGAATAAGAGTAACCCATGAGACTTGGTACCTTGGTAAAAGGAAGAAGTATTGTTTGATTTAATGGGTGTTCAAATAGAAGATTGATTTGGATGACAGTATTGAAAAATGCAAGACAAGATTGCTTGTGAAAGGATATTACCAAGTTTAAGGAATAAAATTTGGTGCGATTTTTTCCCAATTGCTATGTTCACATCTATCTTGTGTTGAAAATATGAGGTTAACACATTGAACCCTCAACATGTTGTTGTAATGGTGTAAAAATTAGGGTTTAATTGATAAGGACAGTAAGACTACTAAATTTTCCTTAGGGACCACTACATTGAAAGAGGGGTGAACCTAATAGATCTAGCCACAATCCAAATAAGGAAAGGGCTGAAATTCTGATTATATTCACTGGTTATTTGTATTTCCCCCTCTTTCTAGTTGAAGATTGGATGATGTGTATGGTGAAATGAGTATAATGGAAACAACAATATTGAAAGACTAAATGAATTCAACCATAAAACCCTAGCCTAACAACAACAAAGATCCACCATAACATATGAAGATTACCTAAGACAATGCAAATCAACAAAACCACAAAGATTATACCATCACATGTCCACTAGGGTTTGAATCTCCATTCTTCCTATCTCCATTGATCTTGCTTGATATATTTGCTCTCAGATTTTATGTGTGCACAAGAGCTCAAAAAAGAACGAAAATGTGGTTGATAGCTTGATCACATAATGCTTGATTACATAAGAAAGTTTGAATGCATAGAATGCTTAGGAGGATTGGTAATGAAAGAAGTATCCTCTTATATAGAAGACACTGTAAGAAATGGAGGGATAAGATTAAGAGGTGTAAAAGATAAAATGGTCGGATAGGATTAAAGGGTAGGTAGAGAAAATAAGAAAATAATGAGAGGGTAGGTAGTGTAGGAATTAAGAGATGAATGACATGTGTCATGGGTAGAAAAGGGTAATGAATTAATTAAATAAATAAAGATTTATTTAAATAATAGAAGAAGTGAGATCAATTAAATAAATGAAATATTTATTTAATTTAGGAGAAGGACAATTTAAATAAATAAAAGTATTTATTTAAATAAGAGAAAGATTTAGAAGAGGCTAAACTGAATTAATTAAATAAATAAAGATTTATTTAATTAATAGAAGAATTGGGCTTAAATAATTAAATAAATAAAAGTATTTATTTAATTAGACAGGACAATTTTAGGTGTCTACATTTTGTCCCTCTTTGAGACAATGCAACTTGTTGCGTTGTTTCAAAGAAGATAAGATGAACTGATACAAAGTTTCCCTAAGACGGGAATGATATGCCCTCTCGAGAGATTGGATGAAAATATCTGAAAAGATCGCAGAAAATCTCTCAATAAGAAAGAAAGGATAAAAAGGACCGACAAGATAGGATAGAGTGACTAAGTCACAAGATAAAGAAGACTGACATGAGAGACTAGGGCTAGGGTAGTCTATAAGATAGACTACGAGGGAAAACATCCTCATTGTCATCCACACACCTAAGAGATCAGAGTGCAGAGAGAGAAGAGAGCAATTAGCAATCAACAAAGATGGCATTGGTGCACAAATTCGATCGCGTTCACCGATATCAGAGGCCAACGGATGCAGGAGAGCGAGTGAGTACCACAAACCTCCTTGTACCTTGTTGCATTAATTATTATCATAAATGCATGTTAGGTAGGTCTAGAAAAAATGTCAAGCGGGGGAAAAAATGTTAAGACGCGTCTGTGTTGGTGCCAAGCGCATCTAGGTAGGTTAGGCGCGTCTGTGTCAAATGTGAGCGCGTTTGTGAAATGCAGGAGCGTCTATGCAGGGCAGGCACGTCTGTGTGTTTCAGGCGTGCCTATGAAATGCAGACACGTCTGTGAAGTATTTAAGCACGTTTGTATCATGAATGCGTGTTTATGTCTTCAAGGTCGAATTGACAGTTCTATGATAAACATACGTTGTCGATTGGATAAGCTGCTGAGAGGATACACTCTGATAGGTCCTCTAGGGAAGACTAGGATAACAGATAGGGCTAGGATTGACAATTCTGTGATAGAACATACACTGCCAATCAGGAAACTACTCAAGAGGATACACTCAAGGAGAGGCCCTAGGATAGGATAGAGCGAGGCACTTTGTGATGAAGAGGGAGTACCAAAGAAATTGACAATTTTGTGATACAACATATGTTGTCAATTGGATTAGGCTAAAATTGACAATTTTGTGATAGAACATACGTTGTCTATTGGATAAGCTACTCAAGAGGATACACTCAAGTAGGTGCCCTAAAAGATAAGATAAAAGCAACACTTTGTGATGAACAAGGAGTACTACTAGGATAGAGTACCATATGATAGATATAAGCACTAGAATAAAAAAGCAGCACTTTGTGATGAACAAGGAGTACTACTAGGATAGAGTACCATATGATAGATATAAGCACTAGAATAAAAAAGCAGCACTTTGTGATGAACAAGGAGTACTACTAGAATTGACAGTTGATTTTCTTGATTGTAGGAGGACCTACCTATGTTGGAGTCATGGGAGAGATACCCTTCGACTCAGGGATTACGAGTAGAGCTGTCATTTGAGGATAGGGCAATAGTTGAGGCCATGGGATTGTGATACATTATGTATATGCCTGAGTTTAGATGAACATAGGATTGCTGACTGCATTAGCTGAGAGATGGAACTCAGAGACATGCACTTTTCATTTGTCGATGGGTGAGATGAAGGTCACCTTAGAGGATGTGTATAGGATACTGAGGATATCGATCGATGGGGAGTTGGTTCCTTACGATTGAGAGAGAGATCAGGATGCATTGAGATGAGTGTTCTAGGATCCAGGACCGAAGATGAGGGCAGGACATGTGGCTTGGGACACTATAACAGGTACATGATTATTGGCATATGTGCATAATATGTTGACATGATGATATTGTGTTGTCATTGATGTCAATATGCTCAAAGAGAACCGGTATGATGTTGTGAACCGACATATGTGAAAAAGTGAAGCAGTATGCTTGTTCAAGTGAACTGGTATGATGTTGTGAACCAAGACTGGTATGTCGGACTGAGAACCGGTATAAGGAATGTTTTGTACCAATTGGTATTCTCAGCTTCAGGGTTTCCGGTTGAAGTGTTTCGAGCCTGTGTGTTTCAACCAATGGCATTGTGTGACGAGTTAGCATTGTAATGGAGATCAGATCATGTTGCCACGTCAGCCTCGTGCACGTGAAGGATCTTGCATGATGGAGATTGATCCTATCTACCTCGGGAATGTGCGAAGTCTCTGCAAACGGTGGAGAACGCGTGATGGGTTATCACCTCCAAGAAGCGGCGAAGAACGAACGATGGAGAATGTATTGAGATCTATTCAAGACCGTTGTATTCAAATGCAAAGTGTTCAATGGTCAGGATTGAACCGACTAAATTTCTCAACCTAAGTGTTTAGGGTTTAGAGTTTATGCTATCGACCTATCTGTTTCTTATAAGGTCGATGTGATGTTTCATGCTGAGGTTGTTGGCAAATGTTGTGTGTGTATCTATGTGCAAAGATACGTGATTCTTGCCAGACCAGTTGAGAGGATTGATACCTGCATAGTGTGTGTGCAGAAGGAAGGAACTAAAGCGGATCTACATTGGCATTGAGTAATATTACCAGATTATTGTAATACCTGTTGATCTCTAATCACTTCAACAGTTGAAAAATCCCTTAACAGGGTAGCTTTAACTAGCTTGTTGTAAATCCTTTAACAGGGTGACTCAAAGCCATTGAGCTCATAAAATCCTCTAACAAGGTAACCTTTAACAGGGTTTAACCCTTAACCGGGTATTCTAGCCATCTCTTAACTGGGTGATCCCTAACAGGATTGGTTCCTAACAGAACCTGTTGTAACAGTCTTTAACCGGACTAGGCTTCTAACAGAGTGGACTTCTAAAGAGTTCAAAACAGCTTGTGGGTATTCATCCCCACCGTGGTTTTTCCCAGTTGGGTTTCCACGTGAAAAATATGTGTGTCATATGTGATGTCTTTTTCATGTGATGCTTTGTTGTTTTCTGTCAAGCGGTGAATCATGTTGATCTAGCTAGTTATTGTATCTCTGATGATAGATTATCTGTTTATGCATAAGAACAAAGTGGAAACGAGGGAGTAGGTTGTATGAAAAGTTAAGAAGATTGACTGGTTCATGTCTTTCATAGTTGCACTGTGTTTAATCGATAGTAATCTGGTTTGGACTGGTGTTAAGGATTGCCAGTAGTTTTTAGTCTGCAATCAAACCGGTTCAGGAAAAGTTTTGTGCCTATACTGATTCACCCCCCCCTCTCAGTACCGGTTTGGTACTCACTTTTCATCATTGAGTTATCAAGGATTAGCACTACCAACAGTGCTGGGAGGAGTGATCAGTGGGTTCCTCTGTCCAGACAGGGCGACACGAGGGTTGGCTGTGGGATGGGAGAGGACTCTGGAGACATTGGTGACTGAGCACGCTAGGTTTGTATGGGGGTTGTGTCTGTTGGCACACTTGTATTATGAGCTGCATCAGTTTGTGTATCATGGATTAGCGGGACTAGGGTGCGGAGTGACATTATTGCAAGTATGGGTATATGAGAATCTTCTGGTTACACGGTCAATACACTTTAGAGGTAGGGGACATGGGCGCAGTTATATGCATCTGTACGATATGATTACGTGCAAGCCACAGATTGGGAGGCTAGAGTATTGGTGCCGAGTGATTGATGAGGTAGAAAGTGTAGTATGGAGGCCTTACTGAGACTGTGAGGAGTGGGAGGATGATGTAGTGGAGTTTCCATATGTGTTTAGGAGTAGGTATCTAATTGGACGAACACCATATGTCATTAGTGACAGTTGATTGATAGAGCATGCAGGTAGTTTGGCAGGATACAACGGATGCCACGTGGCTTAGGGATGTATGCGCGGATAGTGAGAGATCAAGCACAGTTAGGTCCGTTACTGTCTTATAATCAGGTAGTGACACAGATGCTGGAGATGGTTCCCATGCCTTGGGATATTTGGGCAAATGTGGAGGACGCTGGGATGGATGCAGAGTACAATGCATATTGGGTAGAGCATCCGTTTCCATGACTGACGGATCCAGGGGAGCTGATAGAGGGTGATGGTGGGGATGGTGGAGATGATAGTGGGGATGGTGGAGGCAGAGGTAGATAACAAAGACGAGGTGTAGTAGCACATAGGAGGGTAGCTCGGAGGAGAGATGGTGGAGAGGAGAGACAGGCTCATGTAGTCAGAGGTAGAGGTGGACTGCCTTTACAGGTGCCAGTAGCATAGGTTCCCAGACAAGTACAGGGATAGGGATAGGAACAGCCACAGGAGTAGCCATAGGGACAAGGGGAGGAGGGAGGAGAGGAGGAGGATGAGCTACTATCCTTGAGAGAGATCTTCTAGGTACAAGCAGATGAGATTCGAGAGTTGGAGCGAGATGGGGCTAGGCTCAAGAGACAGCTGAGGGATACTGAGCGAGAGAGAGATCAGGCTATTCAATGCTACACAGAGGCTGAGACAACACCAAGGGTAGGCAACTAGGCAACATAGGACACAGGGGCTAGATATGCCTATGTTCTACAAGCAGGAGAGGAGATAGCTTATTGGAGAGACTTGTATTATGGAGTTGTGCTACCAGATCAGTGGGCTAGGAGCTTCCGGAGACCATCGCGGACTACGACGACCACTGGAGGGAGAGACAGGAGACAAACGTCTAGTGGTAGGGTATTAGGTCCTCCACCACCACCAGATAGAGGGGGAAGGAGAGATGATCCTAGGGCAAGGACTTCTAGGGCTAGACTCCGTCGAGGCCAGCTGGTTCCGAGGGAGGGAGTTCATCATTGCCATAAAGGGCTCCCTATGTATCAGTTTTTGTACCATTTTTGTATGATGATATAGACACCTTCGGGTGATTGTAGTCATATGTATTTTGACATCATTATATCATGACACTTATGATTTTTTATATATATATATGAGATGATTCATCCTTGCGGTAGCTATATGCATGTGTACCTATGTGATGTTGCTTCTATGTGATGCATGTTTCTATATGATGCTTATGATACGAATGCAAATATGTACATTATTAAATACAATATTTTTTTTTGTTCTTTTATGTTTTTAATATGTTATGCATATGTGAATGTATGAAATGCAGATGAATATGATAGTGCAAATAACTATTTACATGATGAGAATGTAAAATGGGCTAACATGTGATGATGTCGATGCAGACTACATGAAATGCATATATTTTTGGCATGTCATTATACTCAGTCATGTGATAACAAGCTACGCGAACTCAAGAAGGACGATGGAGGTCAATCAAGAAAGGGGGATGGAAGGTAGAAGATTTGGAAGTGAAAGAGCTTCTTGTGTTATTATCACCATTGAGCTTTATTATGGCAAATAGGTTATGACAATCCAGATATAGGTTTGACCCAAAAAGTCATTGTACCCATTTGCGTGGAGATCAGACAATCGCAAACAAGAAATACCCCAGTTCATACTAGACTCACAATGTCCTCATATCCTTGGACAAGTCATAGCATTACTAAGAGACAATCCACATACAACAAAAGAATAGGTGAACATATCCCATTCTCACCTTAATTTCTAGTCAAAGACATCCTAGAGATAGAATCTCTAGTCAGAGACATCCCGAAAAAGCTAAAAGACATGTCAACAAAAGATAAAATCAAAAGAAAACCAAGACTCGACACCAACATCTACTGTAGTCCTCAATTTTAGTGTCTCTTATCACTTGTATAAGTCTAGTTGATTGTGGTCACAATGCTTTCGTTCACAAAAGGATAAATAACACTGAACCATAATGTTGTTTGAGTCTGTTGAAAGATTTGATTTGTTGAAGCCCACTGCTGCTTGTGTCTCATATGAAACTGATTGAATCCATGAAACTGATACTTTATTGTGGAAAAGATGGAACTTTATTGTGGATCTGTGATGCAAGTGTTGCTTTATTGTGGATTGTGCGCGGATAGACTGAAGAAAACTGGAAGAAACTATACTCCTCAGAATGTGTGATGCTCTTAGTTCCACACCCATCACTAGACTTAGGATCTACCTTAGCCACAGATAGGAGCTGATTTATTATGGATGGAAAGGGTGAAAAGGAGGGATTATTATGAATGGCTAACCAATCTTAGGTAGATAAATAACAAGCCATAATGGGAATGGGTAACTTTATTATGAATGGACAGGCTGTGAGTGTGTGCAAAGTGAAGGATGAGATTGAATCCTGAAGGAGGGAGGAGCAATGTCTCTACACATGGCACCAGTTTTCACCATGGTACTTGCCCAGGGCACCACCAAAGTGGTTTTCACTGTTGGATGAATTTATTTCTCTTTACTTTTTTTGATTTTTCAATTTTTTTGTCACAAGGCGCCTATTTGCCAGGTTTTCACCAAGTAACGATTTTTTTTTTTTATGATTTTTTTTTTTTTTTTTTTTTGATATTTTTTGTATTTTTAAATTAGGATATTCTGAGGATCTATGTGTAAAACCTACGAAGGTGCATGCTATTGATAGGATCCTCCAAAGGTTCTCCCTTTGGTGCCAAAAGTTGATATGCACCTGATTCGTAGACTGTTGTGATGACATAAGGACCAAGCCAATTTGGTTCGAACTTGCCCTTCTTCTCTCTATCTTGTTGATTTTTAGGATTTTATTTGAGAACTAAGTCACCCACCTTGAATGTGTGAGGCTTTATCTTATGATTGTAACTGCATTGTTCCTTGATTGAATGATATGTAGCTCAAGTGATTATCTTCCTCGATAAAGGAACCGAGATAGAATTACTAGAGTGTGGATAACACATGCCTGTATGTGTGTCACCTAAAGAAGTTTGGGCATCCCTAATAACAAAGTCCCTCGAAGAAGATCCATTAAAGGTCCATGATGTATCGCCAGAAGGGGATGGATGTGTGGAACAAGTGGATGAGGAATGAAGGCTTATGATTGCGAACATAAGTGAAAGTAGGATTAAATGATGGAGACTTAGGATCAACAAGTGTGCCTTTTGACTTAAAATTGTAGAACTTTTTCCCCAAATTATTTTGATATTAGGGGAGATCATCTCTTGCTCTTTTTCCTTCAGAAGATTTTTATCCTTGACTTTGATTTTTGCAGAGTCCAATAGCTTTTGATTTTGATTTGGACTAAAGGACTTTCCTTTATTTTTGACTTTTAGATTTTTCTTTTCATAGCTTGATTTTTGATCCCCAATGAGTAAGGGCTTTTGTAATTCTTGTTGATCCAAGTCTGGGAGAGGAGTGGAAATGAAATGAGTGGATGAAATGGTAAGGCTATATGAGTTCTCAAGAGGGCTGACAATATGCTCAATAGATTCTTTGCTAGAACCACTCTTAGGACTATTGATATAAAGAGATGCTTGCACCACTAGAGGAGAATTGCATTCAAACTTAGTAGCCACAACACTAGGTGGTTCACACCCAATTCTTTGATATTGAAAATTATTTGTAGATTGTTTTGATCGTCTAAATGTCTTAGGAGATAGTGGGAGTTGATCAATATGAAAGATATACTCACCACATTCCATGTCTTTAACCTTGAATTTTTCTTTGATCTCTATTTGTTTTGATGTAGAAGGTTTCAAGGATTTTGGATCAACATATGCTGAAGATGGATCAACTTCTCGATTGACTGGGATTGTTATTTCTGATCTTGACTATAGATTGTTGCAATATATGAATGGATTCAGATCACCTTTGATGGTCACTTCAACTCCATTATGTGGGAAATTGATACATCAATGATATGTTGAAGGAACTGCTCTCATCTCATGAATCCATGGATGTCCTAGCAATATGTTGTATGTGAGATCTTGGTCTAGGACTCGACAAATCACATCCTTAGTTACTAGCCCAACTCTGAGAGGTAAGGTGATTGTGCCTTTAGATGAACGCTCTTTGCCATCATATGCTTTGATGGTAATTTTGTTTGTAGCATTCAGAGCTTTATCTGAGTATCCCAATTGTATTATTGTGTTCAAAGTACATATAATGAGACCAACTCCTCCATCTACCAGGACTCGTTTTATTTGATGTTTGTGTAGGAAGGCTTCAATGTGTAAAGGTGCATTATGCGGTTGACTTATGAAGGCGTCGTCAGCTTCGGTGAATGTAAGGGCATGTGGAATGGAAAGGTATTCCACCATGGCTTGAAACTGGTCCACTTTCAGATCTATGGGGACAAAAGGTTTCTCTTAGGACTTTATCAAGTATGGCTTTATGCAAAGGAGATATACACAATAGTTCTAGGATTGAGATAAGCATGGGTGTCTTCTCTAACTATTCTAATAGGTCGTACTCAGGTTTGGCCAATGAGGTAGCGGTGGTTTTAGCTAGAGCACCTTGTAGGGTGACCTTACCTCAACGAGTTGTGACATTACATTTAGAGGTAGATTTAGAAGGAGTTCCAATGCCTTTTAGGACAACTTTGGCTCTTTGAGTAGAACTTTTAGGCGTTTTGTCCTTTATAATGTTAGTAGAAACATGATTGTCCATCGAAATGTGATTAACAGTTGAATCATAATCATAGGACACTTTGGTATAGTTAGATTGCTCATCTGTGGCTTTGGCTTTTCCCTTGTCATGTTTAGGGAATGGTCCCTTAAATAGCTCATGTTCTTGATTAGATGTATGTCCTTCGATCTCAATATCACCTCTATCAATAAGATCTTGTATAATGTTCTTCAAGCGATGGCAATTTCTTGTTTTATGTCCCTTTCTCTTGTGATATTCGCAATACTCATCATCATTCCACCAATTTGGTTTGAATTTTGGTTCATATGGAGGATTGTTTGGAATTGTTATTATCTTGTTTGCCACTAGCTTCCTAAAAGCTGACTGAAATGGTTCTCCCACTGGGGTGTATTTCCTTCATGGTTTTGAAGTTGCTTGAGTATTTACTTGGTTGCTTGTAGAAGAACTTGATCCTGAAAGAACGATTTTTGGTCTGACTGTGTTAGCATCAACAACACCATCATTTACTGTATTCTTATTCTTGTTCCAAAATCATGGCTTGTTCTGTCCTTTAAAATCCTCTTTATTTTCTTTGAATATCTTGATGATTCCTTGCTCAATTAAGACCTTCTTTGTCACTAAGCCTTTCTCAATGATGTCCTTGAAAGTAAACAAACAAGGTTTTCTCAAGTCACAACCAATTTCTCTATTGACATTCTATGTAAACATCTCTACCATTTGTTTTTGTGGAATTTTGCAAGAGCATATGCTAGCTAAATTATATGGTAACTGACATATCTATCTCTATATTATATGAGAAATGTTGTATGAAAGCTTCTTCTAGATCACCCCATAACTTAATTCCAGGTGGAAGTTGGGAGAACCATTCCATAGCTTGTTCACCTAAGCTTGTGGGAACAATCCCATCAAGTATGTTTCTTCTAGCTCAATGCAACTTGTAAAAAATTGTCTTATATGTGCCTTAGGGTCTCCTTTGCCTCTATATTTATCAAAATTTGGTGTTATGAAATGTGTAGGAAATGGAGGTATTGGAATGATTTTATCAATGGATAGGGACATATATCTCTCATTGTGTAAGATGGTTTTGGTGTATCAATGTCCTCCATCTTCTTTTGTAAGTCCTTTATCTACTGTTCCAAATTGTTTTTGGGTGGAGACCGACTTCTTGGACCATATCCCATGCCTGAGCCACCGGGTGGAGGAGGAGGATACTACATATATGGATGGTATTGATTGTAAACATGTTCACATGGAGGAGGTCTATAATGATAATGCGTGTAGGGACCACTTGATATAGGGTCATAAGGCATAACATGAGTTTTGTCTTGTGTATTTCCCCCAAATTTGACATGGGGTTTTCTTGTCTCCAAATTTTGAGCATGCCTCTGGGTATCCAATTGCTTTTGAGGTTGGTCCTTAGCATTGGTATGTGATTGAGTGTATTTATCCGCATAAGATTTCCATAAGGGTCTGCGTAGACGGAGTTGTTCGTGAGATGTTCTTTCGTGAGTATCGAAAGCTTGACCATGTGTATTTGGGACCTCAGGTTTTTGAAATAGGGATGATGGTGATTTAGGCACAAAACATGGTCCTCTATTACCTCCACTATTAGATCTCCTTTGATCCATGTTGAGTTGACTTTCTTGAGTAGGTCAATTTTCCACTATTTGGGACATGTCAAAATCATGAGGTATCTTAGCTCCACTTTGTACCATCACTTGTAGGAAATATTGTCTATCTCTTCTCATGATCTCTTCAACCAATCTATTAAAATGGGGATCCATGATAGTTTCCTCCACCTCTGCTGAACGTATTGAAATGTTGTCAACATTGTCATTTTGTGCATAATTGTTGTTTGTATCATCCATGTTCTCAATATTTTGAATGTTTCTATAGATGTCCATGTCAGGTAATGTGGTATGATCAGAATTGAAAAAGATATCGTTGTCGTACTCATAGCCACTCATGTTTGTGGACTCTTGAGCCTCTTGAGCTTCCCTCCTAGATTTTTGGGAACAGGTTTCAACCATGAACTAGGTCTTGACCAAGATGCGTGAGACTAGATGAAAATGGAAAGAGTATGGAAGACCAAGAGTTGGATGGAATGTAAATGAATCTGAGGTGTACTTGCAATGTCCAAAGTGTAAGACCAAGTATGTTTGTAGTAGAGTAGGTGTGGCTTCCAAAGAGATGATAGATCTCTTGATGAGGTAAGTTGACCTTGACTCTAAGTAAGACCAAATGAGACCCAAAGGTGATAGACCTTGATGAGGGACCACTTAGAAAAATGTTGGTGTATGTATTGTGTTGACCAAGCAAGATGAGGACAAGCAAGTGACATTTTGACTCAAGTTTAGACAAATGTGAATGTAATGCATGGTGTAAAGCAATGATGAAATTTGTGAGACCCAAAAATAGGCTGAATGCTAGATGAAAACTCAAAGAAATAACCCAGGAAGCTCAAGAATTTTGAAACTGATTGCTCGTGTTTGCTAGACTATGAGTTTTCCCAATAGCGAAGAGAAAGGTGGCTGTATCCTTCACATATCCGGTTACCCAACATAGACTTGACCAGATATTGCACAGACGCATTTATGAGAATTTTGTGAATGTAGTTTGCTATGATAACACAAACGCGATTACAGGACACATACGTGTTTCTATCAGACACAGTCACATTTTTGAAATCTGAGTGCAATTTTTCCAATTTGTGAAGTTTTTGTTGTGACCAAATATGAATTTGTGACCATTTTTCGTGACAAGAGGACACAATGTTGATGAAGACTCTATGTTTGCAAGTGTTTAGACTCAAAATGACTCAAAAGAAAGTGTGTTGTTTGATGTAAAAATGTTTTAGATACACTTGAAGATACAAAAAACACAATGTTTTGATGTTAGATCTTAAATGTTTGAATGTTTAAAAGAAGACAAGCACAATTCCTATGGTTGGCTAGGACAATAGTTGTTGATCCCAGATGGGGTTTCCCTTGAGGCTACGTTATTCAAAGTGGATACTTAGGTGCTTGACCCCACTGGCTCCACCCTCGACACTCACTTCTTCAGGGAAGCCAAGCACTAGTCCCCACGAAAAACTCCCTGTGGTGAACTTTGTATCTCTACTAAGAACTGTATGTGTGTGGGCCGCTTTAGAGGTCCGATCTCTTGCCCCCACAACTAGAAGGATTTTGGCTTTCTAAAACAAAAATGTGCTAGTAAGGGCATCCACTCATGTGGCCATACATGCGACACTTTCAGCTCTGTAAATACACAAGGCTCCCAGCCGGTAGGGGTTATGCCCTACTATTGATCAAATAAATTTGATCAAACGGGTTTATGGGGAAACATAGTGCCAGTATGAACTAATCAACACACATTACCCAAGGCTTTCACCATGGATATAATTATTTATAGTGGTTCGGAAGAGGGGGGTTTGCCTCGCTACCACTTGGGTCGTTCCCTCCTCACTAGTAGTCCTAGTGACCACACGGGGAGGCAGACCCTCTAAAGATTAAACACAAAGAGCCTATTGCTCAAGACACAAAAGACATTGGTTCAATTTTAGTGCACTGATTGAAGTGTTTGCTAGACTAACAAGATAAAGCAAACAATTTTAAAATCAAATATTTGCCAAAGTTCCTACACCAATATTATTAGTAGTTTTGAAATAATACCCCTCCCGCAAGCACGCAAGTTAGGTAAATTTTAGATCCAAAAGACTTTGTGAAATAGGGGCCTTCGACAAGATGTTTTTTGATAGATTCAAAGATCTGATTTTACATGAGTTATTTTGCATCATAAAAAACACACCACCTGTAAAATTTCAAGACATTTCCAGAAATGTAAGAAAATCCCAAAAAATTTCTAATTTGCTCCAAAAATTAATTTTTTTAAAATGAAAAATCATAAAAAAATCATAGAAAATACAAAACTAATCCAAAAAATCTAAATTTTTTACTGGACACTTTTGATAGCCTTCCAAACCTTAGTAAAAAATTTCCTGTAAAGATTCCAAGCAGTTTGTGAGATATGATCAAAATAATGCATAATCCCAATTTTTAAAGATCCAATTTTTTATGAAATATTTTGCATAAAAATTGAAATCACAAAGAACAAATCCTATGTATAATTCTGAGAAATTTCCAAAACTGTAAAAAAATCCAAAAAATTCGCTCATTTGCTCTCAAAATTAAGTTTTTTATGAAAATGCATAAAAAAATCATAGAAAATGCAAATATGATCCAAAAAATCTGATCTTTTTGCTGCACACTTTTGATACTGTTCTTGACCTGCAAACAAAATTTTATGCCCAAATTCCAAGGTGTTTATAAGATCTGATCAAAATAATGAAAAACCCTAATTTTTAAAAATCCATTTTTTTATGAAATATTTTGCATCAAAATTTAAATCACAAAAAATAGACCCCCTGTAGAATTCTTATAACTTTCCAAAACTATAAAAAAATCTGAAACATTCACTCATTTTCTCTCACAATTTATTTTTTTAATGAAAATGCATAAAAAATTCATAGAAAATGCAAATATGCTCCAAAAATTCTAAATTTTGGATTGAAAGCTCTTGATATTATCCTCAACCTACCAAAAAGATTTGGTGAAAAACTTCCATGTCGTTTGTGAAATTAGATCAGATCTCTCCAAGATCTTAATCTTGTGTCCAAAACCCTAGTTGTACAATGTTATTCTCCAAATTGTTTTACAAAGTTCAACAATATAAGGTTATAAAAACCTACAAAAAAAACATAGATCTAACAAAAATCCATGTCCCACCGGACGTGCCAAAATGTGTATGGTGAAAAGTGTATAATGGAAACAAAAATATTGAAAGACTAAATGCATTCAACCACAAAACCCTAGCCTAACAACAACAAAGATCCACCATAACATATGAAGATTACCTAAGATAATGCGAATCAGCAAAATCACAAAGATTATACCATCACATGTCCACTAGGGTTTGAATCTCCATTCTTCCTATCTCCATTGATCTTTCTTGATATATTTATTCTCAAATTTTATGTGTGCACAAGAGCTCAACAAAGAACGGAAATGTGGTTGATAGCTTGATTGCATAAGAAAATTTGAATGCGTAGAATGCTTAGGAGGATTGATAATGAAAGAAGCATCCTCTTATATAGAAGACACTATAGGAAATGGAGGGATAAGATTAAGAGATGTAAAAGATAAAATGGTCGGCTAGGATTAAAGGGTAGGTAGAGAAAATAAGAAAATAATGAGAGGGTAGGTAGTGTAGGAATTAAGAGATGAATGACATGTGTCATGGGTAGAAAAGGGTAATGAATTAATTAAATAAATAAAGATTTATTTAAATAATAGAAGAAGTGGGATCAATTAAATAAATGAAATATTTATTTAATTTAGGAGGACAATTTAAATAAATA